>NC_087556.1:31623428-31635928 GCF_036250125.1 Pseudopipra pipra | reverse complement strand
TAAACCCTTTAATAAAAGCTTTACTAAAATGTGCATTTTTTTTGCCCAGAAAGAAAAAAAAAATTAAAAATAATAATAAAAATAATTTTAAAAAGTGATCCCTCCTTTTTGGTTAAAACGTGAATTCTGCTGCAGTTTGCAATGTGTTTTGCAGTGCTGTGCTGGCAAACCAGTTAGTGCAAAGGAAAAATAAAAACAACTCCACGTTTTTCTTGCTGGGTTTGGCACTAAGAGCCACGGAATATAACGGAGGTCATTCCAGTTTAAAAAATACAGTCAGCTATGGGTCATTTACAAAAGGTTCCCTAAAAAAAAACACCCCAAGAAACCTAAATAAACAACTCCCAGACATTAAAAATTCGGTGTGATCCTGATTTCCCGTGTTGGAGCAGTGCAGGGTTTGGGAGAATGCAGAGTGCAGCAGAAAATCGACACAGAAAGGAGTGGGAGAATTGTACACCGGGATTGTGCTTTTTTTTCCTCTTATTTTTTACACCAGAAATCATCCAAATGAAGTCGTGATTAACAATTGTGGTGTAAGCCTGTGATAAAACAGCACAAAAGTTCTTCAAAGAAGTTCACTTTTAAGGCATCAGAGAAGTTCATGTGGCAAACGTTTTAATTAAAACATCAGAAGTGAATTTATTTTTAAACTTTAGGCCTCTGAATTTTTCCAGTAAACACAGTTCAGCTATGTGGCAAAGTCATGGGTGGCAGCTAAAAATGACTTTTTACAATCTTTAAAAAAAAAAATAAAATAAAATAAAAACAAACAAACAAACAGAAATAGGAAATAAAAAATGCAACCACAAAATAGATTCATCTTTTCTGTGGCTGTATCACATGCACATATTCTACTAGTATTCATTACAGCCATGTGGCACAATTTTGATTTGACTATACAACGAACGACTTTTTTTTCAAAATTATTTGTTCTGATAACTTAAAAATAATATAAAAATAAACAATGAATTTGACTTTTCCTCAAAAAAATAATAAAGAAATAAAGGATGGAAAGGCTAAACAATAGCAACTTTATGAAGTACAAATGAAATGCACGGACACTCATTTATTTAAAAGAAAAACATGAAGGCAATGGTTCTTGGCTTAATGCTTTTTTCAGCATCACGATACCAGGCCAGGACAAAAACCAATACATACAGGAACATAAAAAAAAAAAAATTATGAAAAGCAATATACAAAATTTCAAAGATAAATACAATATTTATAGTTGATATGTTACAAAATAAATTCCCTTAGTGACTGCAAGTGTTTATGTGAAAGAAAGTGTTGCAAAGGGTAAGACTATTTTATTCCTTATAGCCTCCATAAGGAATAAAATCTGCTTTTTGTTTTCTAAATATTTAAGTGGATCTGAAAAAAATTCAAGACAAGTGTATAAATATTTAGCTACAACTTTGGCAAAATCACAAAAGTCTACAATTTTATAACCACATACAAAACACATTAGGGAAGAAGGATCTAGAAGTCAAAAGGACAATTTTCTGGTACAAGAAACATAGACTTCACAGTAGCCTAAAATGCAATAGTATACAGTGCTAGCAAAAGTTGAAAAAATGTTGCAGATCACACTTGCTTAACAGGAAGCTCTAGCAGTGGAAGTATATTTTTTTCATTTTTTAAACCAACAGACAGTAGCAATTTCTTTTTTTTTTTTCTCTGTCAGTGTGCTTGTTGAAGGCAAGAGAATTCAATATCAAAGTTACAATTTCTAACTACAATAAGTTACAAAGTTCCATTTCATTAAGATGAAGTTAAGCAACGATAAACCCCCCCGTGCCCGCCCCCGCGCCCCGGTTTTTTGTGTGGTTTTTTTTTCTAATCATATATTCATCCTTATTTTTTTTTATTCTTTTTTTTTCCAGTTTGATGGCTCATAACCTCCTTGGCCCCCTTTTTTTTCCACCACAAAAAAATATTTCACATTATAGAGATACACAACCATTGTGAATCTAGTTATGAGTACAGAAAAATGTTCGGAGGCATTTTTCATCAGTGTTTCATGATAATCAAAATGGTGCATCCACAAAGTTTCTCCCAACACATAGCAAGTACTAGACATAGCCAAGACGTAATCAGAAACTTTATACAAAATAGGCGTCGCTTTTTCCTTATTCTCCAGGACTGAGAAATGTGAAAATATGAGAAAAATTCAGTCAATAAAATGGAATTGTTCATGAAGAAGTAGGTTGTTTGCATGTAGATTCTTAATAGTTTAAATAAAATCTTTAAACAAAGTCTTTTTTTTTCTTTTTTTTTTTTGTTTGTTTTTTTTTTTTCCTGTAGCATTTCGATTTGTTGCTGATTCTGCGTGAAGATACTGCTTCCATCAGCATGTCTTAATATACTAAACTTGTCCCCTAAGCCCATCCTCTGCAGCTTGGTGCTACGGTAGGTAAACAAAAGTGACTTTACATTGGCGGGACTACAAGCCCGGACATGGCTAAAAGAGAAAAGAGAAGAAAAAGGAGCTGTTATTGTCACAACTGGGGGAAGGCACAGCTGGTTCAAAGCCATCACGATGCTCAAACAGAGGATGCAGAGCCAGGTTCCTCCACATCACCCTTGGACCAAGGGACCGTGGACACGCACCTCTCATAGCAAAACAAAGGGATTCTCCTTGGGAAAGGAGGCTCTGAGCAGGATTTTGAGGGAAGGGCACCCTGATTCCTGTGCTCAACTCTCCAGGCTCCCGACAACACTCCTGACCATAACACCATTCCTTGGGGACATCCCCTCTAACCATCACTTCATGCCCAGACCTGCACCTGGGCAGAAAACCTCCTTTTCCACGATTCTACTTTATGATAAAAGCAGGACTGAGCAGCCAAGAACTCTCCAAGACCAAAGCCAAGGACCCTACACCTCCTCCCAACTCTGGAGCTCAAATGCCATAAAAACACAGTGACAGGACCCGAGGGAATGGCCTGAAGTTGTGTCAGGGCAGGTTTAGGTTGGATGTCAGGAGAAAGTTCTTCCCCCAGAGGGTGGTTGGGCACTGAACAGGCTCCTCAGATCAGTGGTCACAGCATCAAGGCTGACAGAGCTCAAGGAGCGTTTGGATGATACCCTCAGGCACAGGGTCTGACTCTTGGGGATGGTCCTGTGCAGAGCCAGGAGTTGGACTCGATGATCCTTGTGAATTCTTTCCAATTCAGCATATTCTGTGATTCTGTGATTCTATCAGTAGCCCAGACCAGCCATATCCAGAGTTTTTTACCAGATAAAGACTGATATGCCAACAACCACTGTTTTTTTTCCTAGTTAACTCTTTGGTAGAAACATAATTTA
This sequence comes from Pseudopipra pipra, assembly GCF_036250125.1. Classification (NCBI taxonomy): domain Eukaryota; kingdom Metazoa; phylum Chordata; class Aves; order Passeriformes; family Pipridae; genus Pseudopipra; species Pseudopipra pipra. Next base: position 31,632,616 of record NC_087556.1, on the reverse strand, counting down.
GACAGTCTTTAATTTTAGTGTTGTTTAATTTTTGCCGTAGTGATATTTCTCATTAATTTATGTACAACAGATATTAATAAATTTGTTCGTGTAGTGATGTGAACTTCAATTTCTCAGTTCATTAATTTCAACAATATTAATTTATTTCTGATTCGCTGTTACAGCTTTACGGTTTGGAAGAGCTGGGTCCATACACATTTCATAGGTGACACAACTTCCTGCAGCAGCACGGTCTGCACCATCAGCGCTGCTCCAACAGATCCACCCAGAGCCCTGAGCAGTCCTGGTCCTTCTGGCACCATTTTTGGGAAGGATTTGGATGGGACGTTCTCTAAAGCACAGCTCAAGTGATGCCCTTGAAACAGGTTGAAGTTTTCCAACTCTACCAATTTTTCCCCAATTACATGTAACAAATATGTTGAAATTGAAGTTATAATTTTGCATTTTTTATAATACTGAATGTTTTAAAGCTAAACAGCAACTGAACTTACAAAATTTAACTGGAGAATAATGTATATATTGGCAGAGACCCTTCTGATCCTAAACATTTAGTTTCTTTATAATGTTTTCACAGAATCCAAGAATCACTGACGTTGGAAAAGCCCTCCCAGCCCATCGAGTCCACCCTGTGCCTGATGCCCACCTTGTCACCCAGCCCAGAGCACTGAGTGCCACATCCAGTCCTTCCTTGGACACCTCCAGGGATGAGGACTCCACCACCTCCCTGGGCAGCCCCTTCCAGTGCCTGACCACCTTTTAAAGAACCCTTAAAACAACCCTTCACTAAATCTCTGTTCCACACTGCATCAGCCCGGGCCAGCAGATGACCTTGCCCTGTGTTTGGACCTGCCAAACCCCTTTTCTCAGGTTGGCTTCTCCAATGGGATTCAGTCAGCAGGAAACCTGTCACCACATCAGTCTGGTTACCTGGTGTGCACTTGAACTGGAGGATGCTGGAGATCATCTTGAGATGTTATCATAGACTCACAGAATGATTAAGGCTAGAAAAGACCTTCAAGATCATTCAATCCACCCATCAACCAGCACCACCACCATGTTCACCACTCAACCATGTGCTCCAAGTCCATGCTGCAATAGCACCATCAGCTTCTCCATCCCTGGAAATGTCCAAGGCCAGGTTGGACAGGGCTTGGAGCAACCTGGAATAGTGGAAGGTGTCCCTGCTCATGGCAGGGGGTGGGACTGGATGGTCTTTAAGGTCTCTTCTAACCCAAACCACTCTAGGATTCTATGATTCTACTGTGTGAAAAATTAGATTATCTGCTGCATGCTTTTTTTTTTTTTTTGGGGGGGGGCGTGGGGAGGAAGTCTAAATTTTTTAATTTAACTATTTTTGTTGAATTCTCCCTGTGGCACAATGGGAGGGGGGTGTAAGGTTGGTGCTCCAGACATTTATTTCACTGTTCTTTTAGTGGCAGCATTTGACAATTGTGAATTTCTGCGCTGCGCTTCCTGCTGTGCAAATTGATACCAAATGCCTTCTTAAAGAAAAATGAGCTGGCTAGTTTTTTAATAATAATTTTAATACTTTCATCCAGGGAAAGACCAGAAAATTAAGCAGGATGCAATTTTAAAAGAATATAGAGACCCCTGTGCTCTGCATTACAGTCCTATAACCAGAGAGCAATATCTTTCACAATCTATAGAAAGTAAATTACAATTGAAAACCAAATTTTGAACATATATTGTACTTCCAACTTCGCAGGGAGCCAGCAATTTCTCACTAAAAAAAAAATATTTTATATCTTAAATGTCCATTGTTTTAAACAGGAAAAGGCTCTCTGCCCAAAGGAACACATACAGTAGGATCCTGCTCTTAAAAAAGTATGTGAGTACTTAACTTTGTGATCATAGATTATGCAATGGAGGCCATATGGAGTCAACAAGATTGTGGCTTTTTGGATATGGCCCAAAGGTCCTTTTTTGTAGACTTAGTCACAGGAGTGAGTCATGGCCACGGGACAACAGAGAGAGAGGTTTCTCCTCTGTGATTTGCAGCTTCCGAGTGTTGACCCTGATCAGGTACCGGCTGGCTGGGGATGGATGTGCAGCTGACATGGGTGCAGCAAGGGGGAAGACAACACATCAGCCCTGGCTGTCATGGCCTGCACCCTGACCCCTCTGAGATCTCCCCAGATTGTCTTCTTTTTTATTTGTTTTTATTCATAACCTCTGTCTTTGTAAAATCACAGACTGGTTTGGGTTGGAAGGGACCTTAAAGACCATCTCATTCCAACCCCCTGGCATGAGCAGGGACACCTTCCACTAGCAGGTGTCTTGGATCTCTTTAGAAAAAAATCTGTTGGCTAAAGGCCATGTTCCCTCTTGGGCAGTAGGTCCTACAGTGCAGTGGGTTTTGGGGTCGTGCTTCCTGGCAGCAAGATCTTGCTTCTAGTGCGGAGGGCTCAGGTGGTCCTGATGCTTCGGGTGATGTTAGCATAAGCCAGGAGGTAGAGCAGCTCAACCTCTGCTTTATACTTTGTTAGGAGACAAAAATATCTCCCTCAGATCCAGGTGGAGCTTCATAGCTCTGCTCCTGTGTTCTTACCATCTTAGGCGTACCAAGAACAGCATTTTTCCCACACATAGACACATCCTGGGAGGGTTTACCCAGCAAAGATCAGTGCAATTAACCCCCAAATCCCTGCAAAAGGACCACCTGTGTCTACATTCTTATCCATTCTTATCCATGTCCTGCCTTATCCATAAACTGAAGGATTTACCTCCAATACAACAACAGTGACCACAAGCTCTTCCTTCCCTTTTGGGTTGACTAAATGTGTGTGACCATTTCTAACAGTGCAGACTCTTCAGCTGCCACTCAGCTCCTTTACATCCTGCTCTGTAATGAGACTGTACTTCAAGATCACAAAAAAAACTTCTGCTGCATTGGACTGCAGCTCTTAAATTCCAAATTTTAACTTAATATAGAAAATGTGCTGATCAGATAACTCTCAAGCTGTTTGCACAGTGTCCAGAAAGAAACTTTAAAAAGAGCTCAATGTCCATAAATGACTAAGAAAATAGGAAGAAAAAATAGAAATTCCCAAAACAACTGTATGGGTCAAATGCAGTATAAATAAGTGCCAACACAGGAGTGTTGGTGGCTTTTCTTTATATCTCATGAAGGAAGGAGATGACAAATTCATCCCTGTCTTGCCACTCAGTTCTGGCAGCAGTTCAGTTCAAGGCAGTGGTTGAAATCTGTGAGGACAGCTGGGGGAAGTGTTGTCGACCTGAAACCTTTTGTGAGTTCAGTCTGAATTAACTCAATAGTTTTGGTTGGGAGAAGTGATGTTGCCTCTGCTTTGAAAGAACCTGAGTGAGGTGAGGTGGTGGTGAGGCCCTGGCACAGGCTGCCCAGAGAAGCTGTGGCTGCCCCATCCCTGGAAGTGTCCAAGGACAGGTTGGACAGGGCTTGGAGCAACCTGGGATAGTGGAAAGCATCTCTGCCCTAAGTTGGAACTAGATGGTCTTTAAGGTCCCTTCCAACCCTACCTATCCCAGGATTCTATGATGCTCTGTAAGTTCCTGAATTCCTCACAATTCACTGAGCATCACTTTGTGGTGCTACTTTGCATAAACAATTCAACTTTTTGTCACAACCCTGCTCTAGTTACCACAACTCACTGCTCTAATTACCAGACCAGAAGAACATTCTCCCTATTTCTCTGTGTCATTCTGCTCAACACAAAATTATTCCATTCAGCCAGTCGAGGAAAAAATGGCAATTGTTTGTTTTCTTGCTTGTTTTCAACACTTCTATTTATTTTCAGTTTGGCTGCTGAACCAAAATCCAAAAGGATGACACCAGGTCTGCTGTTTGGATTGCAGCATCCTAAAATCAGGGATTAGTGGCATTGTTAAGTCTTCACTGGGCTGTCTGGCCATGGAAAAAGCTTAGTCCAGAGAAAGGCTGGGCTCAGCCTAAGAGTTAAATTGATGACCTAGTTAACAAAATCAGTATTGGCTGTTTCAAAGCCATTTTCTGAGCTTTATGTATGAAGCATTTTGCGCTTGAGGCTGGAGATGTACAATTTTTAAAGGCTTGGGGAGGTGCCCAAGGGACATTAGGTGCTTGGTGCAGGCATTCAGCCCACCCTGTTCTCCTTAAAACTACACTTTGCAGGAATCTAGTGCTTTTAAGCACCTAAACCCTTGCCTATCTGATGAGAAACCCTGTATTTACATACTGAAATTACAGAAATTCAGATCATTTTAGTTTAGATGTTTAAATAGTTGTATTTTTCAGAGTAAATCACAATCAACATGTTAATATGAATACATATATAAATATCTGCTACAGAGCAGTTGCCTCAGATCTGTCATGTTACCACATTTATAATATTTTAATTGTTTATTTTATTAATTTTATTTTTTTTATTTCTATGATTTTAATTTATTATTTTATTTTTAAGATTTTATTTTTCATTATATTATTTCAGTATTTACTTTTCATAGTAGTGTCTTTTTATAAAAAGAGGAAAGTAGGACACTGGATTATTTTATTAATGGATTATTCTTTCTAAGAATATCAATATAGTTTTCTCCTTACAGTAGTAACATAGTGAAGCTTCCAGTAAAGAAATATGAAAGAAACTGTTAATCTAATTATCCTTTTCTTTAACATTCATCCCACAATAATTTTGCGTAGCTGAATCCTCAGCTCTTCCTTGACCTGAGTGCATAACAAGCTCTCATATGCTTTTTTGGGCCAAGAAGTGAATAACAAGCTACAGAAACATTAGTTTTGAGATCTTGGTGGTGGACAGACAGTTCTGTGGGATTGGGATTATGTCTCTCCGAAGTGCCTTCAAATCCCACAAAATGCAGGTGTTCAGAATTTGTTTGGCAAATTAAAATATCTGTCATCTGTTTGCCTGTGAGTGCTCATTGTATCACGGGTGTCATGGTAATACAAAGAATAAATAACACTGTACTGCTAATTCTTAACTGAGGAAGTCAAGAGGAGTGATGACCTCCGGGGTATGAGTGTCCTCAAGCCTTCCTGATTTCAATGGGATCTGAAGTGCTCCAATTTACTGCACAATGAGACTCAACCAGAGGCAAACATTCAAATTATTCTAATCCATCTATAGTCTTATCTTCTGAATGTTACAATATGACTTAAAAGTGATACAATAGGACCTAAGTCTTCCTTTTTGGGAAGACTTTGTTCATATTTTTGTTCTTCTACCAAACATACACTGTATTGTAATTCCTCCTGCCCCACTCCCAGCAGATAACCATGAGAGTTCTGCAAGTGGTTTATAAGTTGTTCCTTGCACTACCCACACAAAATCACATGGATTAAAAAGGAAAAAAAAAATATCAAAAAAGCAAATTATTAAAATTGCCTGCCTTAAATTAAATATTCAGTTCACTTAGGGATGTAACCACTCTAGCACCACAGTATGAGAGCGAGCTGGGACCACCAGAGCATGCAAACCCCCTGCATACAGAGCTACCTAGTCCAGAGGAAGGTTAGTTCACTGACTGAGAGCTTAACCTGATTTATATTAACTTGACATATTTGAAATCACTATTGCACCCTATGTAAAACAAGGAAATCACACCATGTCCTGCCGGAACGCTGCTGGATTTAAACATCCACAGAAATGTGTTCAAAAAACATATAAACACACGGATTACATGAACCCTCCAAGAGGCATTCAGGGATACAGTATTCCTTTAAAATTTAAGTCACGAACTCCTAAGGGAAAATACCAGAAAAACAGCTAGTGCTTTCTCTAATGCAAGTATTAAAAATGAACTAAAGATCTCAGCAGACCATTCGTGCTACCCTATTTCTCCCCCTGCTTCTGCATCGCTACGAGAGCACCAGGAACCCAAAAAAAAATTAGCCAGGTACCTTTCTCCCAAAGAAACCATCAGGGCTTGAGTGTATGCATCAAAAAAAAAAAAAAAAAAAGGCAATACACAGAAAATTGAGAGAGATCCAGCTCACCTTGAAGTCCATTTCCATTTGCACTGGTGCAAGATGGTGGAGGAGAGGCTTGGGGCCTGACAACAGGAGCGAAGGCGCTCTTTTGTTTCACTGCAGAGATGACATTGGCAGGTGAGAATGAGAAAATGCCGTGTGTACTGCTACAGTTTGAAGGGAGGGTGACCGAAGAGGCTGCCATGGTAGGGCTTGACGGCACTACTGCAATAAAGCAAAAATAATCAGGACTCAGATTGAGGTTTTCACGGCAAACACGGAAAAAGAGAGTGATAGGGCCTTGCCTCTTAAAATATATATAGAAATATATATATATATAAAAAAAATATATATAAAAAAATAAAAATGAAATGCCTTGGCTTGGCCACTCTCTGGATAACAGGCAAACTCTTTTGTGTTGGACTTTTGTTACGAATTGCGCAGTCCAATTTTTATTTTGTTTCATTTTTTTGTTTGTTTTGGTTTGGTTTATTTTTTTCTCTATCTGAGATTGTATTCTGGCACAAAACAGATCAATTAATTATTTTCATTTTTACGTCCAGCCTCCAGAGTCACCCCTCCTTTTATCCAGTAGCTGACAATAGAGGAAAATCAAAACAATGCAAGGAGTTGATTTGGTAGTAAATATGAATCTATATGATGATGTGTTACCAAAAATAGACACTTACTGCCGTAAGGAGAGTTAGCTGAGGAGCCATTAAGAAATCCAGGGGAACCTGGTACACCTAGATTGGGCATGCCGGCATTGCCATATCCATTCATGCTATTGCTGACTGTGTTGTAATTGGACTGCTGAGGAGTACTGCTGGGAACATATCCTCGCGGGGAAACACTGCTTGTGTTGCGACTGTAACCTACTGTGTTAGAAACCCCCCCACCCCAAAAAAATAATGTTATTTTATAAGATAGACTTAGGGCTGGGGGGTTTCCTCATGCAGCATATATTACACAGTTTTAATTGATTGCACAGCTTTGCTCTGAGTTGTCTCTCACTGCCCTATCAACTCTTGCAGCTTGAGATAACCTTATCACGCCAACCCTACTTAAATCATCCGCGAGCACTCTATGTTGTCTCTCCTCTTAGCACAGACAGCCAACAAAAGCTCTCTTCGATCCAGCTGTGTCAGGTGCCTTCACGTTTGTCTTTAGGAGCAATTATCAACAGGCTCAAGTCCCGCTTTGTACCAACACACTGCGTGAACTTTCAGCCTCTCCAGACCTTCAAATGCCAGAGCTGACAAGAAAAACTTTTTTGTTGCAGTGATTTACTTTAAAAGGCTGTTTTGGGGTCTTCATTTTGTGATTGATATTTTTATGCTAACAACAAGCTTTCATAAGGTGTAGCCATCAGTGAAAACTAATTCAAGAGCAAGTACAGAATTTTATAAGGCTTATTAGCTTGGAAATGCATTAAAAGACAATCTTTTTAGAAGAGGAAACATAGCAGAATCAGGATTTTAAACAACAATTTGTTCCTATCTGAGCAATCAATTTAATAATTATGTTGCAAGCAAAAAAAAAAATATGCGTTTGAACATATCTAATAATCCTGTTTCCCTCCTTTCATTAGTATCAAAATTAATTTTAAATGCAATATGCTACATGCATTTTCAATTACAACAGGTAAATTAAATCAACTATTACTTTTATTAGTAACATATATGTCACACATGCCTACAAACAAAGTATTTTAAAATCACAGACATCAAATTAGATTTATCTGTGTAAATATTCCAAAACCAGGTGGAGGTACCTAGACATAATTATTTTATATTAAAAAAAAAAAACATACACGTTGTATATTTACTGCGAATAACAAAGAGCTTTCTACACTTTGCCAATTGTATTTTTTTCCCCCTCTAGAGATGCTTTATGATAACAGTAAATGAAAGAACAGGAAGAATTAAATATTTCAAGAAAGTTAAAGACGGCGTTTCAGACACACGGGCAGGGAGAGAGAAAGAGATAGGACACAGCGGTGACATCAGCTCGGATTGATGGCACTGGCCAAAAGCAGTCACCAAGGTGGAGGATTAACTCTTGAAATCCCACCTACCTTGGTCGTTGGCTTGTGATGTTTCGGAGACGTTGACGGCGAGCTGGCTGCTGAAGGAGTTCACCCCCATCATGCCGGTGTGAGCGGGAGTGTTGGCTAGAGTGGGGATCTGGTTGTGGTTGCGGGGCACGCTGTACAACGCCTCGGCAATGTCAGCTGCTCGTTTCAGGATTATCTCCTGGAAAGACAGAAAAGAGGCTCTGACAACTCAGACGCTGATTTGCGCAAATAGCCCAAGTTGCAATAATGCTAAAGTTTATCAAAGAGATTCAGGTGGAATTATAGTGAGGGCGGAGAGTTTGCTGCGTGTTTCAACAACACCTCCTGTTTTTCTCCCTACATGCAATTCCACCTCAGCACAGTAAGTATAAAGAAATAAAGAAATTAACAAAAAATCAGAGTTTAGCACTGGAAGTCAAGTCAAAATCCCAACACACATTTTATTCACTCAGGGCGGGAGATGTATTTTCAGCAGTTTGCAAAATACAGTAGGTCTGATCCGCTCAGTTTAGCAGATTTCTTTAGGACTTCCCATTAGTCACTGTATATTTTGGCCCGAGTTCAAGGTTATTCTCTTGCCTTAATGCTTGCTTATGCTTTTGGCACCTTACACTTAATTGTCATTTCTGATGGGCAAACGAGCGGCGAGAGGAGAAGGGGAAGATGAAGCGTTTCCCTCGGAGCATTGCATCACATCAGACTGCCCTCAAGGTGGCTGGCAAAGCCCGGCTGTGTACAAAGGGAACATGCTGATGCTCTGCCAGCTCTGCAAAGAGCAGGTATTGATCTACACATGTCAGCATGGGAACAAAGACCGCGTTGGTGACCTACCTGGTTGTTATGGGGCATCCCATATAGGGCTTCAACAAGGTCTGCTGCTCTCTTAAGTAATACTTCCTAGAGGAAAACAAACAACCTGCGTTATGTTTCACTAAGACAAGAGAAGTGCAGTGATGTTGGCAGTTGTAGCACCTATAATTACGAGGAGCCGATAAAGTGGATAAAATACGTCACACACTCTCCATGTACTCCCACTATATTTAGTGGATGTATTACAAAGGTAGGAAGGTATTTTGTTTTGGAGGAAAACAGGGCTTGTGGGCTTGTGGTTTGAAGTCAAAGTTAGAGGCGAGCCTAAAAATAATACTG
>NC_087556.1:31605928-31613428 GCF_036250125.1 Pseudopipra pipra | reverse complement strand
GGATGGGAATACCACATCCATTAAGGACAGGACCTAATTAAATTAAGCCACTGGTTCATTAAAGGCATTAGAGGGACACCAAGGTTTCTTCCAATTGTTCAGCCAGTGTTTGGAAGGTTTGTGGGCATTGAGTTTCTCAGGAGTCAATCCCTCCAAAGGGACATGGGAGACTTGCAAACGATCCCACTGTTGTGCCATCCCATGGGATCCCACCTTTTTCTGGCCAAACGTGGTCCAACGGGAGAGAAGCAGATGGTTTGGTTGGCCACTGTCTTTAATAGCTACAAATCATAGAAAAGAATCATGGAATGCTTTGAGTTGGAAGGGACCTTAAAGATCGTTTCGTTCCAACCAGTGACACATTCTACTAGCCCAGTCCAACCTGGCCTTGGACACTTCCAGGGATGGGGCAGACAGTTTCTCTGGGCAACCTGTGCCAGGGCCTCACCAACACCCTTGTAGTAAAAAATTTCATCCTTCTCTCTAGTCTGAATCTATCTTCTCTTAATTTAAAACCATTCCCCCTTGTCCTGTTCCTGCAGGTCCCTCTCCAAATCCCCTCTCCAGCTCTCTTGAAGCCCCCTTAGGCACTGGGAGGGGCTCCAAGGTCTCCTTGGAATGTTCTCTTCTCTAGGCTGAACAACCCCAACTCTCAGCTCTCCATTTCACCATATTCCTTGCACCCACCCAGCCCTTCAACCTGTCTCCCAGAGACCATCCCAAAAAGCCAAGCACGGGAGAGGACAAGAGGGGACAGGTCACCATCACTCCACTCCCACACAGCTCAATAGTGACAGCACAAGGCAACTGAAGCCTGTAGGACACTGAGCTGGTCCAGGAGACTGATGGACACTTAAATACTCTTAAAGTAATTGTGCTTAAATCCACAGCATCATTAACCATGTCAAGAGAAGGTGTGAGGCAGGGAGGGGGTGTTTTAGCACCACCACACCACTCCCCTTTGGAGAGAGCACAGAGAGGGGGGACAGACCCGCGGCCTCTGATTTGGCACAAATTTTCTTTCTGACTGAAAAACCTGCCTGCAATAATAAAAACAGGAAGACATTCATTTGCTTCATTCCAGCTGCTGGTTCCAGCTATTAAATGAGTTCCAGTTTCATTTCAATAATGATCATCTTCCTGTAACTTCCCAATCATGCATTTGTCATAATGCAGTAATTTTCTAGCTACAAACAGATCCTCATAATGAGGCAGTTTTTCACATTAGCAGCATAACTACATAATAAGAACATCTGCAGTTCCTTTTCTGAGGGACAAGAGAGAGCTTCAATTAAGCCATGGGGATTGTTAAATAAGATATAGTATATTTTACTAACAGGGACACCCACACCCTGCTTTAGCAGACTGCAAGGCTTCAACGTGCCTGAATGAACACAGGTTGTAATGTGTAAAAATTAAATAAAGTAAAATTAAATTGCTCAATACAGAGACATTCCTCTAGAGGGTGTTAGTGATTTCAGTGACAAAGTGCTATTTGCTGACAAGTAGTTTACACATTAACCAGCTGAATCCAAGGGGGAAAAATGCCAATAGCAATTATATCACCTTGAGGTTATTAAATGTCCTACTGATAAGTAACTAGGTGAACTTGACCAGGTGATAAAGACTGCTGTGAGCAAATGATTGTGCAGTGAAGAATGTCTCTTAGTCCTGCTGTTTCTCCAGATAGCTTTTCTTTCAAAAATGACTGTATAAAAAGTTGCATTAAAAATGTGTGGCCACTGAAGACAAAATTGATATTTAACTCCCCGCTGAATACTTCACCCCTATCAGAGCACCTTTATCATTTCACCTCAAAACATTATACAAAGTCTGCAAATGCCTGTTTTTTCTCCTTTTTTTAGGCTTTAAAATGATGCTAAGTTCACCACTTTATCATCAACTGTCTCTACCAAGTGCATTTCATCTATAAGAAATTCAGATGCTCGGGAAATTAAAATTTCAAAGATCTGCTGCAAAAAAAAATCAATGGGTAAAGATCAATGCTCATAGAAATTTCATGAACTTTGAACTGATATGGGCATGATGATGAGAAGTGGTTGGAATTTCAGGTTGCTGATTGTTCCTCACCCAGATGAAAAGCAGCCTACGGGGCTGAGAGGAGGTATATACATTGGAGATGGGTTTTCGCTTTAATATTTTGTCAGACAAAAAAATTAATTTTTAGTCTATTTCGGTAACAAGCACAAATAAAAAAAAATCAGCCCTTCCGATGTGACTTGTAATACCACCACTTCTTAAGAGCACCTAATGCTTTGCACATTAACACTGCAAAGAAATGAAATCGGTTCCCTTTGCAGCCGATTGCAGGTGCAAATTAATATTGTAAAATGAAGATCAATACATGGACAGGGCAAAATCAATAGTGGCTAAATTATTGCTGCATTTTCCTCCTCATTCAAGATGAGTTGTGTTTTCCTCTCAAAGTCAATACTTTGCAGCTTTTCTCATTAATTTCTCAATAAATTTGGCAATGAATTTCAATCACAGAACTCGGCAGGGTGAGCCAAGCATTGTGGAATGCATAGGAAATACAAAGGCATGGAGGGGTTGAACACATCATTCATCAGAAGGCACTCTTGCTTGTTGAAGCAGGACTAATATCCCTGGACTTACTAAGGACAACCTATTTACTGTAAAAAAAAAAAAATTTAAAAGCATTTAAGTTCTCCCCATTCCACAAAGAAACTAAAAATAGATTTTTCATTAAAAAAACAAAACGACACCTTTGTCTTTATCTCCCCGATTTCTCGTAATTGCTTTGCTTTCCCTCATATAGCAGGAAGGGAAACAATGGCACTCACTCACTTGTTTCAATTACAGGCCTAAAACTCACAGGTCACCTCATAATTACGCTCGATCAGATAATGGTATAGAATTTTCCTTAAAATACTCATATTAACATTGGGAAAACTGCCTCTGTACTGTTTGTTTATTTGTTTATTTATTTTCATCACTGGAAAGCAAAGTGCACCCCAGATGTTGACATCCACAATGATGTTTGTTTGTAGGAGTGGGTGGAGGGCTTGTCCTCCCATTCAGTAGAACCTTGCAGGGAATTGGCACAGAATAACTGCACTGGGATGTGATGCTGCTCATGAAGAAGGAGACAAGGGCATGTAGTCATAGAATAAGAGGGAATGGTTTTAATCTGAAAGAGAATAGGTTTGGATTGGATATTAGGAAGAAATTCTTGGCTGTGAGGGTGGTGAGGCCCTGGCACAGGTTGCCCAGAGAAGCTGTGGCTGCCCCATCCCTGCAAGTGTTCAAGGCCAGGTCAGACGGGGCTTGGAGCAACCTGGGCTAGTGGAAGGTGTCCCTGTCCATGGCAGAGGGTGGATCAAGATGGACTTTAAGGTCATTTACAACCCAAACCATTCCAGGATTCTATTATGACAACCCTGTTGCTTTGTCATCATTTTTGTTTACATATCACAATCAGTGTATTTGATTATGGTTACTGTAGTATTAATGAAACTGGAGCTCCTCCATCCAGCCCGCAACCCAGGAACACTACTACATGCAGCAGTGTCACATGTGCCCCGGCCTCAGGGAGGGTGAGCTCCTGTGGGGAACCCAAAATCACAGAGGAGTTAGCAAAGAAATATTAAGAGTGTATTGAACTCTCATTTGTAGCTTTGGCATCTTTGAAGAAAATTGTCAAATCACTCAGTTCAAGAATAGTCTGTCACTCTCAGGGTCTTTTGTAGATTGTGTCAGAACATCCTCAGCAGAGCAGACTTAGTACTGAAAAGTGGACTGGGAGAAGAAATAAGGGAAAATACTCCATGGCCTGTTCCAGTCACCTATCAGACCAACCACTGCCTTCCTCTTTCAGGAAGGATGTAAGGAGCAGAGGAACAAGGGGAGGAGGGAGAAAGCAAGGATGAGATGCCATATAATTATCAAAGAAACAATGTATATCTTTCACAAATGTGCAGCAAATTAAACTTTAAATACACTTTATGTCTAATAATCTGTCCCCTGATCTTCAAGACCCCCCTTCTAACACACTCATGGGGGCTCGGCAGGGCTGGTGCACCCTCACTGCAGGGCGGGCACCAAGAAGCACCTGATGGGAAGACACTGCTGGGGATCTCCAGCCTCCCCACCACTCCCAGACAATTCTCAGGGACCACACAGCCTCTCCAGTCTTTCCCACCACAGGCCTTGGGCTCTTGGCACACCTTTTGGTAGTGGCACTCAGGCACAAGTAGAGCACTAATACCCCGTGACCCCAGATTCCTCAAGGGCACCCGCATTTCCACTTTGACTGAGAACAATTGTGTTCCAGGCTCTGATGTTTGCCAAAAAAGTCATTACCATCATAATAGCTGAAGAATTACTTTAAATGAATGAATGAATGGATGAGACAGAGCAGGAGAGGGAGAGGGAGAGGGAGAGGGAGAAAGCAAGGGAGAATGAATGAAAAATACCTTTATGTACCAAACAACTCGCTAAAAATCAGTGAAGAATACAGCAGCACAAGTGGCACACAAGGGACAGGACCTCATACACCCTCTCCTTGTATATGCTTCTCCATAGCATCCCCCCAGGGCCACTGGATGAGCACTTAGATAGCTGGATCATGTGTCTAACCTGGCTGGATTACTGGGAGGAGTGAGCCTCACCTGGGACATGGACATCCTGAGACATCAACCCAAAGTACTCCATCGTACAGACATTACTCTCCTCTATTACAGGTATTTAAAGTTAGTGATACTGGATTAGAAAAAATTATTTAAAAGATGAAGTATGAAGTAGGGAATGGAAACCATTTGAAGGAAACCCACTTGGTGTATTGGTTCGAGTTACTGTATCAGACCACATCACACACTTCAATGTGAGAACATGTTAAATATCTGAAAATTTACCATAATTTCAATTTATAGAATGAGCAGATCATAAGAAATTAAGGATCACACCAGCAAGAAACAGCCCCAAGGAGAAGGACTTGGGGGTGTTGGTTGATGAGAAACTGAGCATGACCTAGCAATACATGCAGAAGGAATTTTTAACAGTGAGTGTGGTGAGGCCCTGGCACAGGTTGCCCAGAGAAGCTGTGGCTGCCCTATCCCTGCAAGTGTTCAAAGTCAGGTTGGATGGGGTTTGGAGCAACCTGGGCTAGTGGAAGGTGTCCCTGTCCATGGCAGGGGTTTGAACAAGACGATCTTTAAGGTCCTTTCCAACCCAAACCATTCCATGATTTTATGATCTTATCAGTTTTTAGCAGGGAACACTGCAAGGGAAGGAGTGAAGAATAAAAGGAGAAGGAGACCTGTGTGATATCAAATCATAAATGCTCTAATCACGCCAAGAAAATAGCAGAGCCTAATACATAAAGAACTGCAATAAAACATGGCATTTTATGAAAACAACATAATGTGACTAATACAACAAAATATTCTACTTCAAAAAATAAGGCATATTACTGATTTAGTAAAGTGTGTTACCATGTGGTTTTACATCAAAGCAGCAAAACGCTACATTTCAACTATTCAATACTCAAAGGTACTTTACTAATTAAGATATATTTTACTGGAATAAATGGAGCTTTTATCTATTTTTGTATTTGTGGTATTATTTGGGAGTTTATTTCTCTGCTAGGCCACACAACTGAATAAATACCTCCTTCTTAGAGATGTGTGTGTGTGGATTCATCTCCGTCCTCTTGTTCCCACACACACTTCAGAGTATCATACTGGAATTCTACTACAGTGTGCACAGAAATTCCTCCTGTGCCACAGAGCTGGATTACACAGTTCTTGTGTAATGCAAGAATTTCAGGTACTCTGAGCACAAGAGTAGAGAAATACAAGAATTTCAGGTACTCTACTGAAAACGATGCCTGATCACAGCAAAGGGAAAACCTGATCATTTGTCTGTAGTCACTGGCTGAGCTCTTCAAGGTATTTATCCACCTCAGAAACATATGAAATCTGTGATGCCTCAGCAAACATCTGTAAGAGCTGATATTCTGCACAACTTCTCCCCGTTTATATTCACCCAGAATAAGAATATAATACGGTGATATTTTAATATAATATTTAGACAAATAGGATTTATAATCAGATCCTTAATATCAGCTAACACAGATCCTACAACTGTATTCCTCTGTTGTGCAATAATTTAAACAAAAATGTGTCTTACTCAAAGTCATGAAATCTCTGTACTTCCTGTGGATATTGGGAAAAAATACCTCAAATAAGTAACATAATTCAATGAGTCTATAAAAGCTTTATTAAATGCTTAAGAACAGTGGATGCTGCCACTTTAAAAATAGAAAGAAAGCCTGTGCTATTAGTATTTTAACCATTCAGAATTGTGTAAAGTTATTTGTTTAGGTTTCAATCAAAATTTAAAAATATTTGTATATATTGAAATATACAGATATACAAAGATATAGAAAATAAAAATATTTTTGTATACATAAGTTATTTATCTTAGAGAAAATGAAATATTGGAGTTTTTTACCCAGGTAACTAACAAGATTAGGAGTTTTCTGAGGAGCCATAATGCACATTAACATGTTCTCAGGATTGTGCCCAAAAAAATTCCTTTTTTTCTCTCCGTAATAATTTTACATGTTGGAAATTGTGGAATTAAAAATTAAAAATATCCAGTCCTAGACTGCAACATTCAAGCTTACAAAAGACCAGGATAATAAAAGAAATTCAGCAAGCAGGGATCGCCAACACAGCTCCCTGCAACCCTCCATCTCTTGCTCTATTGGTACGTCCACAGTCAATGGATGTGCCATGGCAATGACTCTTCCAAAATGGCCAACTACACTTGGGATCATCATCAAATGACCCTCCACCAACACCAGAAGATGAATCCCTATGAAGGAGGTCTTCTATCCATGTCCCTTTGCATGGCTTCAATAGAAATTTCTGTATTCTAAATCAAAGGTCTTCTACAGGAATTTTTATTCAGCTTTTAATAACAACTACAGTGACTTTCATGGAAATATCTGTATTCCATATGTTTATGAAATGAGCTTAACTTTTAGAAACTTAATTTTTTGCTAAGAAGCCACATAATGAACAATGTCTAGGAAATTATTATAAAATATAAAAAATAATGCGCATTCAAAATATTTTTTCAAACACTTTGGGACATTTTTCCTTAGAAAATTGCATTCATTACAGTTGTGATAATTATTTAAAGTATTTTTTTAAATGTACATGAGGCCTCAGGCTCAGCTAGTGCCTTTTAAACCAACTTCCATGAAAATCACTTGGCCAAAAAACCACATCTATAAGACAAAGTCTTCTGACATGACAACATTTCTAAGCTTTTTAATTATAGCAGTGGCACCATAATACATGTTAGAATAAGTTTCAAAATAAAATAAACTCACTATTCTTATTAACCCTGAGCTTCTGGGTGTTTTCCTTATTTCCATGTTATATTAGACTTGACACAAAGACCTTGAAGTCAGAGGACATGTTTCTTTTCAGCTCCATAGAACTTCTA
>NC_087556.1:31600928-31603428 GCF_036250125.1 Pseudopipra pipra | reverse complement strand
GAGTCACCGAAACAGGGACATGCAACAAAAACCTCAGGGTGGAAGCAGCCTCCATGAGAAGTTCCAAGTGCCACAAATCATTATTTGAAACTATTTTAATACACTCTAGGTCAGGCTGTGCATCCTTTATTTGCCAGGGAATCATTATGCAAAATATAGACTTAGAGAAAACAGTGGCACAAACACACTGTAAACACAGTCCTGCTGCTCAGCTGAGAGCAAACCAACAGGATCTGCACAGCTTAAAATATGTGTGTAAAGGTGCAATTTTATCTGTAACATAATTTCATTTCGAAGCATACAAATCACAATTTGCCATAATCAAATAAGGCTGCAGTGCTTATATTCTAATTAAAAAATAATCTCTGATATTTAATTTAGAAACCTGGAAGACTTTACCAGCAAAATTATGGCTACAACCTGCGCCGACCGCTCAATTTACCCACAGACAGCAAATTTTTCAGGTAGCACTTTTAAAATTATTATTAAACAAGCAAATGCTGCACCGCTCGATATATATTAAAACAAGTATTGTACCCAGTTATTAATTTGCACTATTCACTTTTAAATGCAGCAAATACCTCATTAATTTAATTTTAGGTGCCCACCAGTTTATATTGCATTTTACAGTCTAGAAGGCAATTTACTATTAACTGGCAATTACATACAGAATGATTGTTAATTCTGCTCCTAAGTGCTAGCTGCTTGAAAATTGTTATCTCTCTCTAATTTTTGACCTTCTTACAACAGGGGTGAGGTACACTGGGAATACAAAGGACTAGTAGAGAAGAGCTGGACATGTCATTTGTGACTCATTCTTTTAATTCACCGTGCTAATCAACTGAACTGCCACAATCTCCCAAGGTAATTGTATCTTTATAATAGTTGAAAGCAGCGGGCAAAAAGGCATGGATAGATGGGGAAAGGCCTTGCCTTTGCCTGCTGGGAGACGCCGCGCTCCTGCCTCTGCGTCAGGCTATTGGGGGCTTTGGAGAAAAATCTGGAACTTTCGCATCTCCCCACCCTGAGTGTTTCATGTCTCAACTTCTGCTCTCACAAAGGCTTTGTACACCACACTACACTCTTGTTTCATTATTCTGCAGCCTTGTTGCCCTATGGTCCACCTCCTGCTGGGAAGGTTAAATGTTAGAGTGCCAAGCCAGGCTGCAAGCATGGTGGGACACTGATGGGAAACAGATGCCCTGGGGACCCGGCCCCTCCCTCCACCAATGCTACAGCATTTTCATTTTCTGAAATACAGCGAGGCTTGGCTTCCCTCTCAATGGCAGCTGTAATTTCCAAAGACTATCTCAGGCACCCTATCACTCCAGGATAAAGCAAAGCAGAAGTTTCTCGGGCAGGCAGGCGCTGGCTTTATCTCTTTATTTTCTTTTTGCTGGGATATTGGCTTGTGTTTCCCCCAAAAGGTGTTTTAAATGTATATTCCCATTAAAGTAATGTAACTTTATTATAGTTTTATTCCAGAGGGGGAAGCTCATGACATTCTCACAATCCTTTTGAACATCTTTACTTAGCGATAAAGACAAAAGACAACTCCAGGAAAGAAGAAACAAATGTCCTTACAGTTCTATACACACGTGCATTTGCACATTAGAAAGAAGTTTGAAACAGCAAAATTAGCCAAATTTGCAAAAGCTGCACCCAAGAAATCAGTTAAAGACATTACTCTAAAGCAAGTCAAAATTCCAGGCCTCTGCCCTGAGAGCCAGAGCGTCATCTGGTTCAAATCTGCAGCACTTCCCTGCACGGGGTGGAACTACACCAGCTCCCAGCAGCTCAAATATCTGGAGCTTGGGCTGAGGCTTTTAATTCATTCATTTTTTTTATTTTGTTGGACACTTAGCTCATCATACTCATCAGGACACTCCGCTGTAGCTTTGCATGAAATACACACACACACACAAAACACACATATATATATAAATTATAGTTCATAAGAGCATTTTTAAGCCTGCAACACTGATGGCCCCACCTGCACTCATCACCTTTGCAACAGCCTGTGGAACAACCACGGCTTTTGAGATACATCATGAGCACCAAAAGCATCACAGTCACCATCATCCCATTTGGAAACTCTGATAAAACCCAGTCCTAAAGATCAATAAACGTCAATATTCTCTCCCTTGTCAGCCAGAAGTGAGGCACCCAGGTTTGGATGCCAGGGTTTTTGCTCAGGTTGTGATTTCTTTGGGAATAGACAGAATATAGGAATCTCAGGTGTTGCCATCACTTAAAAGTTCATTTCAACAATAGATCTTAGGCAGACACAAAACCATATCCACGATGTGTTAACCGTTTTATAAGTCCTAGCTTAAAACTACCCAGGAACACACTTTTCCCATTAGATCTAAATTAATAGATAGAAACAGTTGCAGTCTAGTGGGAAAATATTCATCAAAATGCACATCATCTGCACATCATCTGCAATCTGCATTATCTACCCAATAAGCAGCGAGGACTCTCCCCAAATCCCTGCAGT
>NC_087556.1:31585928-31595928 GCF_036250125.1 Pseudopipra pipra | reverse complement strand
TCCGTGGTGCCGGGAGGTGGAACGGTTGTTTTTCCTCCAGTTGTATTCGACTACTGTAAATAATTTGCCGTGCTTTTTGTGAGCTCAAAGGATTCAATGGCAACCTTCCACAGGAGCAGCAGGGGGAATTAGTTTACTTGGAAACGATCTGTGAGTGTGTGTATATACTGCTGGTGAATATTAGATGATTGGATAATGAGGTGTTAGCAAGGAGAGGCTACGGAGAAGTAAATATCGGTGGGTTTTAGCGGAGACTTTTCTTTAAAGAATGTGTTGCTAATGCAAAGCATTCCATCCGCCATGGAAGGTGCTGGGACACAATGGACTTGGAGCATGGCATAAAACCCATCCTTTTAAGAGGATATTAATATCCAGGTTATACCCTGGTAAGAAGGAAATAAAGATTGACAAGTAAGCAAGGTCAAGATTTGGGGAATATTCTTTGCAGGTAACGCCATCCCTATTTTAAGAGGCTGAAGTCAATTCCAGTTCCACTAAAATCCCAAAAAGTTGTGTCATGATTTCAGTGGGAGCAGAACTGGGTGATGACACTGGTTTTCCAAGCACGGCCCCATTATGAGGTTGCTGAGATCTCCTGAACCTCACCAACTTCCAACTCAGAGTGTCTGAAACTCCGGCCCTGTCATTCTGCCTTCCATTCAAGGGCATTTTCCTGCTCTGCCACCCTATTCCATGACCGTTTCCTCTGACTTGTTTCATTACTATAATTGTTATTAAAAGTAGGACTTTAAGGAACAGCGCTGAGATTTTCACATTCATTTGCAACGGTGCAGCTTACTTGCCTGCGTGTTTATGGGATGTTAGGCAAAGAGGATTTGGCACTGTGTTTTTTAACATTTAAAGAAAGGAAATCAATTACCGTATCTCAAAAAGAGGAGCTGTTGGTAAGTGACATTTATGTAGATTTTCTGTAGCATGTAAAAGTGGCCTTTATTTTTCTAAGCGATATTTTCTGCTCAGAGTCAAATTCTTTTCATGCAGCTTACAAAAATAAATACTTGTATTTTGCTAAGATCATAATAGCTCATTAGAAGAGGTTGAATTTGGACCTAGACTAAAACCTAACACCACAGGGCTGAGCATGCTTACTTGAACCTATAATGTTGCTAGTTCTTGCTCTCTGGGGAAGGAGAGGACGAAGGGAGAGGATTCAGCCTTCTTAATTGTGAACCTCATTAGTGACGGTTGCTAGGCAAAACACACACCTACTTTCCGCGCATATGAAAGAGATAAACAATACGTCATAGACCATAATGACTCTGGTGCTCAGGGCGACCTTTAATTATTATATTTTTGGTCTCTTATACCTTAGTTATTAATGCAGAAAAACAAATTAGGGTTGTGTGTGTGGACCGCGGCAGATTTGTAAATCATTTTCCATTTTTTGATGTCTAGATCGCTTTGCCTTCTGATAGTTGGTGCTTGCCTCGTTCATTTCCCTCTCTGCCCATTGGTAAATACTATTTAAAACCTAAAATGGCAATGTTTGTATTAGCAGTTTAATATTGTTATCACTTTAATTAATTTTATTAGTGTAAAAAGCCATGATTCTGTCAATATGTTGGTAACAACTTGAAAGAGCAGTCCCATGCAAACTGATGCACGTGGCCTGGCCACATCAGGTCACAGCGGGTTTGAGAATCTAGCTCTTTCAGAACTGGAGATGTATTTGATCCCTGTGCATTTAAATTTTGGGCAGCCCTAAAGTGTTCAGGCAGTTGGATTGGATGATCCTTCCGAAAAGATTCTATCCTGTCCTATCCTATCCTATCCTGTCCTATTTTACCCTATCCTATCCTATCCTGTCCTATTTTACCCTATCCTATCCTATCCTATCCTATCCTATCCTATCCTACCCTATCCTATCCTATCCTAACCTGTCCTATCCTATCCTATCCTGTCCTATCCTGTCCTATCCTATGCTATCCTAAGCCAGTTTAAACCCTTACACTGGTGTATTTTACAGTGCAAACGAACTGATATTTAAATCTAAATGATTATTTTGGGCTTTGCAGGCAAATAAATACATGTGTTCATGTGCACGGGCGCAGCTGCGATTGCGTGCGAGTGATTTGGAGGCTGATGGGCTCCAGAAAGATAGGATTTCACAATTCTGGATTTCCAGAGACACTTTCCATTCTCCTCTTCATCTCAGACTATCTTCTTTTAGCAGTTCAGGCAAGAAGTCAATCACATTGAGTCAGGCTGAAGAAAAACATTTTATGCTGTTTTTCTCATACAAACCCCCTCCTGCCGTAATCTGCAGTAAGGCCCAGCCACAGGAAATTGACCTCACAGTAAATTCTTTACAGATTCGGTCATGTTTTTACCATCCACTTAAACTTGCATACATAACCTGAGACTGTACCTCTGGATCAAGGAATATGGCAAGCCAAAATAAAATCAAGTCAAATTAAAGAGCAAGAAAAAGCTGCAAGCAAAACAAGACTGAAATAAAAAAAAAAAAAAAAAAAAGAAATGAAAGAGGAAAAGATGAAAAATTGGTTGTGACTGCAAAACTCTAAGTATTAAATAAAGAAAGGAGTCAGAAGCAAATTCAGAAGCGTCCATATTCTAGTTGACAAGGGTTGAGAAATACTAATGGACTTTTTTTAATGGGTGGTTTGATGGATGAGAGAAGAAATGATGTAAAAGTAAATGTAGTGGTGTCTCAACATATAGTATGGTGCAAAACAAACAAAAAAAAATTAAAAAAAAATAAAATAAAATAAAATAAAAAAAGGCATTGCAAATAAAAAAAAAAGACATGTAAATGTGTGCCTACCATTTTCCAGATAAGAAGGGGCCGTACCTTCTGAGGGGTCAAGGCGGCGAGCCCGCCTCCCGTGTTTGGAATTGTTGTGTACAAACATGTTGTCTGAGACAGCCAGCACGTGGCCATCCACATTGACTGTTGTTGATACAACAACCTGGAAAAGAGAACAAAACCTCACATTTAAAAAATCCTGCAGATTTGCACTGAATAAGGTCTCGTAAGACACAACAACATCCTGTTACTTTTCTATTTCTATTTAAACCGAGTGAATGACATCTCTGAATACATCTTTGTTTACGTGGCGACCACTGGTGATTTTTAACTCACAATTGTTTCTCTTCAGAACCTGCTACACTAATTAGAGTTTAATCTCCTATTATGCTAACAAATGAATTCAATTCAGGAAAATATTCTTCTAGCCATTAGTTTCAGAAACACCCCTCTAGCCACTCATTTTAAAAGCTGCTGTTTTGATTGATCTGTTGATATATTGATTAGATAGTTTATCTAATTAAAATTTGTTCACTTGAGACTGTCTTCAAATGAAGGGTTGTGAGGATTCCAAATAAAAAAAGCTTAATAAATCAGGAACCATCGTAACTCCCCATTTTTTCTTCAGTAAATGATCTCCAGGTCAGTTTTACAATTACATTTAATGTCTGATAATGAACTTTTTTGCATCTGAAAAGACCGAGTTGAATATGAATAGTGAAAGTGTTTTCAATCCATGAAAAGTATCCCTTCTCAAGTTCATTTGGATGGTGATTGACCCTGGTATGTCAATGGAATTTCCTCCTTTATTTTTGAGTGAAAGGCTCCTATTCTTGTGTCCAGGTTCAGAGTCCGGCCATAGAAGAGATGATGGATAGGGCCTCCTTTGGCTTCCAGCTGCTTCTCAGTAGAAAATGGCAAAGGAACATATGCAAAACGCACAACCTTCCCGATAAAAACACCTACACAATGGAGCTGTGAAACTCCTTCCGGAAGCGATATCGCGTGAACACAAGCCAAGGAGGAAACTGGGAGCTGCGCCTGTGTTTGTGTGGAACATGGCTCCGTAAGTCCAGCACTGTTATCCCAGAGAGACATTTACACCTTATTTAAATACTCCAGAGTGGGCTCTGTGCTGTGGGTTCCAGGTTTTCTGCATGAAGGATTTCATGCACTGCAGCAATTTCTTTGGGGTTAGTAGAGTCCGTAAAGTCAAAGGCTAAGTTAGACCTTATCAACCCAACCAGTGACGGCAGCAAAAGGTAGGACAAATTTTGGTTTTCACCTTCCGTTTATTTTACTTTGGGATGTAACAAAGATGATTGAGGGGTTCTCCCACCAGCTCCTCAACCCAAACACTTAACAAACACAAATGGAAGGGGAGAAATGAACCTCCTTTTGCACAGAGCTGGTCCAAGGCATCAGAAGAAAATTCTTGTCTGCTTCTATGTTTTGGATCACCTCTGATCCTGTTTCTTATTCACAAGCCATAATGAGTTTTCAGCTATCACAGCACCTTTCCTGTGTATCCCGCGTCCTTTGAGACAGCCATCTGCGGTACCCTTTAGAACAGCCCGAGGGCAGTTCTCTGCCAGGCTGCTCTGCTTCCCCAGCTCTCTCCTCCCACAAGTGGACACTTTCACTCTTGTCAACATCCACTTCGGAGAGTGCTGAGGTTGCACGCTCGCCTTGGCCACAGAGCTGCTGCCAAGCCACTGGGCTATCAGCTTTCACTCCTAATGAGATTCCCAGACTTTAAGAAATATTGCAAAACATACAATCATGATTTTCAGCCAAGATTTCTGGGTTTGGTTCCTAGAACACGGTGTATTAAAAAGACAGAGCAAGGTGTATATGAAAATGACAACTATTTTTGTTCTGTCATGTATATATAGGTCAGTCACCAAGGGAAAATACTGTAGTTCAGCAAAAGAAAGTCGACGTGCTACGCTTTGTTATATCACCTTCCTCCTGCAGTGCACCTCCAGAAAGGTGCTGAGACAGTGAAACCAGGTAAAAATACTGTTCAAGATCTGACATCCTGTTAAGTCCAGTTAAACCTTCTGAGAGGCAGGAAGATTAGCTAAAGAGACCCAGGAAAGTCTTTCTAGTGCCTACTGGCTCCATTGTCAACCACAAGATCACTCCTGACTGATGCTTCATTTAGTCATCGGTGAGACAAAGAGGACATTTCCACTCATTCCAGGTTTGACCTTCTGTTCTGTTCAGATGGATCAATATCACCGATGCCACGTGAAGCTGAGATGCATGAAAAATGGAAGCTTGGCTCAATTGTTTTGAAGGAATATTTTTTTTCCCAGCTACAGATCTTTTCTGTTGGCTGGCTCAAGGGTGCTGGCTTCCCTGGTTGGTTGGCTGTGCATGAAAACAGATGTCACATGTTTTTCTATCAAGTTTAACCACAAGTTATTCTTCTCCAAACTAAGAAAATCTTGAACATCTCAATACTACTTTATTATTAGAATTAAATATGACTCATTGTGAAATATTTTCAAATAAAAGGCATTTATTTCCTAACAAGCCTTTCGAATGACCCCACATACGGAGGAAATCATTTGTCCATCCCGTCAGCTGTCTCTCTGTAGTGTTATGATTCACCACAGGATATCTCAAAAGCTGTAAGGAGAAAGTGAAGTATTAAACATTTTCTAACACAATTGAAACAAAACTATGTGCGTTAGGCCACCGCTGGTGGATTTACAGGTTGTGAACCTGAAAAACCCCTGTGCGAGATCCAAACTCCCCTGCACTCCACAGTCGTGTCATCAGTAAGATCAAACTACTCAGTCTATGTAAAACCTCTACAGGTCTGAGCATACTCCAAACTACTGCACAAGGTGTTAGTAGGAAGGAAAATCAGGGAAATATTTTTTAAGGAGAGATCCGCTTGCTTCAGCACTGATCCATTACATTCCACTGCAGAACTTGGAATGTCCCAAGAACCAGCATTTAAATTAGTGGGGGAAATGTAAAATACTGACAGCAATTTTTTTTAAGCATTGGAACTACACTAAGTAGAAGCCCCAACACTGATTTTCCATTACGAAAAGTTCAAGATGAAGATGTGACTAAGTCTTTTATATATCGTTTATGCTTTTAGAGGGATCTGTACCTGGAATCTTCGCATGTCTCGCGGGTTGCCTGCATTCTTCAAACAGTTCTGATTGCACTTGAGGAAAAACTTTAGAAAGAATCTATAAAAATACAAAATTGAAATCTATTAGATTCATCAAAATGTAAATCCAATTTTTAAAAAGTTTAATAAAATTTAATCATAAATAGTTTTACCCAAAAGAATACTGGTAGTGAAATATTACTTTCCTATTCGTTAATGAACTTATTTTAAAGCATAAGAATCTCTGTCATAAACAGAACATTGTTGCCAAGGAAAGGCAAATTTATATTTTTAATTTTTCAACAACTACAAATGTATTGACTCCAGGCCATATCCTTAACTCGGTGTGGGAAAGTTGATTTCTATGACTCATTGACTTCAAAGGCAAGGACTTACACCAGATGAGAATTTGTCTCTATTTTTTTAATACTTCTTATTTTTTCACAACTTATATTAGCAGTAATGACCTCTATGTTGAAAAATTCCAAAGGTAATGAATGATCAATCTTCTGAAAAACACTTGGCTTTGCCTCCGGTTTGGAAAGGCTTGCTATTCAAAGGGACTCGATCCAACTCCTGCTGACTCCAGGGAGATCCAGGCAGGATCTGCCCACCGGCAAGGCCCCAGTTTCCTCATTGTTTTTGAAAGGAAAGGAACATGGCAAATTAGGCCCTGTCTTACGACCTCTTCAACCTTTGCCAGCCTTTAGCTGTGAGGAGTCACTCTACCCAGGGATCGAAATCCAGCTTATTTCTGCTGAGCGGCAACCAGCAATTATTTAGGACTAACCCTTATCATCCAGGCATCTCCCCATAAACCGTTTTTGCAGCAACGCTGCCTCAGGGGAACACAGCAAGCACTTAGAGGAAAGGGGAAAGCTTGGAAAGATGGAAACTCCTTTATGCCGCCCTCCCATACTGGAGGAAGGAGCTGAAGTGGGAAGTCTCCACCCTGCAGGTGAAGCAAAATGGGGGACCCTCACTGTCCTGCCATCACACAGGAGGACATTCACAGCCCAACACCACGTCTTTTCTTTATGTTGCTATGTTTTTGTGTTTCATCGCTAAAAAATATTTTGTGGGTCTGTTTTCTGTCTAAGTACTGACAGCTAATGACAAGCAAAGCTCAGGACTTTCTCCTCACCCAGACTTCCTCAGATGCTCAAGTCCAGCAGCTTGTGCTGCCCAACTTCATACGTGTTGAACGGCGAGGTTAGTCAGAGCTTTCACATTTAGAATATGAACAATTATTATTTGTTTGTTCGTATCAGTCATATTATAACTGACCATGACTATTCTTGCTGTACACACCTCATTAAATTTCCATGTGCCAACAGCATTCCTGGCAAGAGGCAAGACAGGCACCTCGTCCCTTCTTGAGCACCCAACACAAACCTACCATGGCCAATAGAAAGTACAACTGTGGCTGCACCACATCGTGCTCACTCCTGAGAAGCTTCAAAGGTCACACAGGAGTATCATGGAATTATCCCCAGATCACAAACCACTGCTTTTAATCCCAGCTCTTCCTTTTCCATTAAACTTTGAGCAGGACCCTGATATTACTACAGGACACTAATGCTGAAGGAGCTATCTCTCGTATCAGAGATGCAAGTAGGGAAACAACCAGCTTTACCGAAACTGCATAAATAAATCAATGCTGTCAGTTCAGCTGAATGCACGCTTCTTTAAAAATTCCTATCCCAAAACCTGTACAGGGGTTTTAGCTGTCAAGCTGTAGAAGATCGGGATTTCCGTGGTGGTTGATGTGATATCCAAGCTCGGATGCTCAGGTTTTCTGGACACTGCTGCAGGGACATTATCAGCAACTCCACGAAACTTCATCTTTGTTAGACACAACTTCCCCTTAATTTTATCTGCATTGGTTGGGTTTTGGTGTTTTTTAATATACTTATTCTCTCCAGATCAACTGAGTATAGGCCAGGTTCCCTGCCCATAGCAGGGGGTTGGAGCAGGATAGTCTTCAAGATCCCTTCCAAGCCAAACCATTCTGTTTCTATGATTCTAAATGTAACATTCCTGTCATTTATCTGGTTTTGCACACCTTCCACTGCACAGATTGTGATGATGTGCAAGGACCAGCTGATGCCCACACACAGGACCACCTGGCACTGGGGATTTAGGAGCTGGGACAAGCCTCCAGCTTTACGGCTCCTTAGTGCCACATCGAGGCTGAGGAGTAGTATCTTATCTTTTTTTTTTTTTTTGCTGATCTCGAATGGGTGTTGTGAGGCTTATTGAGCTAATGTTTGTAAATTGCTCGGAAATTCTCCAATGAATTGTGCACTAGGAATGCTAAGTATTGCTCCTCGTGGATTGTTTTTAGAGTGAAGCATTCATGATGAATTGTTTCTATACAGAGAGCTCACATCCTGTCAAAGAAAAAGGGCCATTAAGCACCCTTTCACTAAACATCAACTGGAACCAGTATTTGTTCAATTATTTGGTGAAAAGGACCCACTCTTGCTGAAATTAGACATCATCAAGTTTATTTAGATGGCCCTGAGCACTGGGCTAAATATTGAGGCCGCAAGGCTGGAGTGAACACAAGCAGCACTTGTATTTCAGCTCCATTACATTCCTTGATACTGAGATATTTTATTTCATTCTTTAATCTGTGCTTTCAGAGAGTTCATGGAGCACAGGTGGCATCAAGACAGGATTTTTAGAGGAAGACAACATAAGTTAAAAACCACATTCCCAGGCAGGGTGTTTACTTGCCAGGAGGAGACAACTGGCTTGGTCATTCCGCTGACCAACAAGGGCTGTGGGCACTACAAACCCATCCCTTCCATCCCAACCACTTTCTCTGCTAGCCCTGAGCTCCAGAGACAAGGTCTCTGTGGCACAGCAAGAAGCAAGGACCTGGATCAGTGCTCTGCTTGGTCATGTCTCAAACTTTGATGCTCCAACAGAATGAGAAAAGTCAAGCCTTCCTAGATTTGGCTCTCCCTGCTATATTTTGTATCATATGCACAAACCATAGAATTTTTTATTACAGAAGAGCCTTCCCAAATGTGCTAAGCTGTTCCTAAAATACTGATACAGAGAAAAATGCAGTCTTTGCGATGTTCCCTTGCTCTGATTTTTTCCCACTGTTAGAAAGGGGCCTGCTACCATCTTAATTAAAATGTATTACCTTCCACAAGACTCCACTATTTTAAGCTAAAATTTACATCTTTTATTAACTCACCTCACCTATACACTTATCTGGCGGTGCCTCTCGCCGCCCATCTGCCATCCGCATACAGTAAGTCACTTGATATTCCACCCACCAATTTTTCCTAACAACCACTGTGCAATTAAACTCCACACGTTCTGTTGCGAGGTAAATTAGGCACACCTGCGGCCAGCCTGCATTTGAACCGCATCAGAAAAGGACCTAACAAGGTGAGAGCGTACCACAAAGTTATAGGCCTGTCAAGCAATTAGGTTTTCACTTCTGGGACATCCGCACAGTGCAATTATGCTCCACATTACAACCTGGCTAATCTTCTGAACAAATGTCATGTCTCGGAGAAGCGAGTAAAAGCAGTTCATCTGCAAATGTGTCTGCTCTTAAGCCTCCACCTTCTGCACATAACAACCTACAGGAGACTTTTTTTTGCGGTATGAAAGATGGTTTTTTTCCATAGAAGATTTTTTAAGCCCTGCAAGTGCCTTTTCATCCTGTTCACCTCTTCTTAACCTCTGTGAGAGGAGGTGTTGCAGCAAATAGACCAGAAAGACTTTTGTACTTGAATTTCAACACTAAGCAAGAAAATCCTTGGTGTTATAAGCACAAGCGGTGGCTTTAGTTTGGCCCAATTCAAATGCTGTTTGGCTAAAGGAATATTTGTGGCACAAAACCACCCATTACATCCCAGAAACACCATTAATAAAGGGTATTTCCACCAGACCACAAACAGAAGCCTCATTCATGCAAATAAACCTCAGAAGGAAGTAAATGCTTAATTCTTTTTATTTCAGATACGGAGTGTGAGTGTCCTGGTGTCAACACCTTAAACCAAACTCCGCACTGATGAGAGGTGAGATTGTAAGGAACTCAGCCAAAA
>NC_087556.1:31573428-31575928 GCF_036250125.1 Pseudopipra pipra | reverse complement strand
GAGAATAAATTTCTAGTTGCGTCACAAAACTGATGTCGACATCACTATTTTGACAAATTTGTTATTATGAGGATGCTTTAGGCATTTTAAAACCTCCATTGATTAATTCTGCCTGTACTCAAACAAAAAATCCACTTAATTTTAACTTTTAATGCCGAAGAATGCACACTCATGTTCTCTCATGTTTTCTACATAACCAAGATGCATCTCAAAGTTGACCAACAGTCAGCAGTTAATTAATTTAACTAAACACAACTGCCTGAGGTGAAGCAGGCACAAAATCCCAGAATTATGAGACACTACTTTACAGTCTTTTGAAATTTTAATTCCTGAAAAATTATTTTTAGAGGGGGAAAAAAAAAGGTGTATTCCAGGTTTGTACACAGTTTAACCGGGCTGCATCTCAGGTCATAGGGAGAACTTTATCACACCGCTCTCCAATCAGAAAGAAAAATGAGCAAACCCCACTAAGGTGCATGTTTTGTTATGAAGAGTCTTGACTTTCCCAAGAGTAAAAAGCCCCATTAATTGCTCATGTAACAGAGAAAACAGCATAGGTCGCACTTTCATACACAAGCATTTATCCTGACACTCTGAGACACAGCTGCAGGTCAGGAATACAACCAATCCTGGGAGATCACTGGGAACTAAGATAATGAAAATTTTTTCATGTATAAAATCCTTAATCAAAATGCTAGTGGTGTCATCTTGTAGTGCAGACACTGCAACTTAAAATTAATATACAACAGAACCTTTAGCAAAGTGAACATCCCCCTGCTTGTACAGTACATGCATTTTTGAACCAAAGCAGAGAGTAATAGCCTCCAGTGGCACCTGAAATTCAGCCCTGCCATCATGATACAATGCTAAAATCAAGGATATCACAACAGAAGCTGCCAAACTCAGCTTTTCTTTCATCTCCAAGGGGTGTATCCAAAATCCAAGCACAAAGGAGTAAGAAGAGATGTAACAGAGTTGATACAGCGAAAGCATGTGAAGAATATACTCTAATCCTCAGAAATAATCCCAAATTAAAATAGCTTTAAATTATCCCAAACTGCCTGCTTTGCCTCCCTATCTGGATATACATAAATACAGCTATTTTTGCTATTCAGATGGAATATTTACTATTTGATAGGATATGGGTTGGGGGTTTTTTACCTCTGGGACATTCCACAGATGATACCCAACTTCCCCTAACAATATTTAAATTGCCTTCCAAAGCTTCTCTAAATATTTGCTGTGTATTTAGCATGCCTAAGATTTGCCCGTTATCCCAAAGTCTTTTTGCTGTAAATTGCAATTTTACAACTTCATGCCTGTGATATATTTTGACAAAGCTCTGCTGACACTCTCTATTGGCCTCCAAAGACAAAATAGCTGATACTCCATGAGCCACCAGAGAACTCTCAATTTGTTGTGAGACGGGCTGCTACTTTGCCATCCTCAATCTGCATGGAGAAAGATTAAACATTCAATTTGTTACTTGATAGGCCACAAGGTTCACCACTTACCATACAAATGGAAAACATTACTGTCATTCCTCAACTTGCTTGCCTGAGTATTTTATTATTTGTAATATTTACTTCAGGGAAATTATGATTCATGTCATATTTATCTTCATGAAAAATGAGCATCTAAATGGAAATCACCTTTTGAATGTACCAGGATATAGTGTAATACTAATATGCTTCATGAACTATAAAATTTAGTCACAGTGTATGGATATATTATAGCATGACTTTAATACTCTCACATCAAGCAAATTTTCTCTGTGTTAAGCTGATACTCTGAGACCTGATTTCAGTTTGATAATCATTACACTTACATGATGGTACAAGTCACTGCTTGTAGATTTATGTCCCCCCTCAGCTCTTTTGCATTAATCTGCCTCTGAATAAGCTATTTGCACTTCCTCAGTGCATGCAGGAAATTGAAATAAGGTGCAAATTTGTAGGCCTTAAATCTGAACAAGTACAGACAGATATTTTTCACCTGATACCATTCATTTGTTTCGAGTAAATACAAAAGACATTTTTTATTCTTTGTCTTTGTCCTAAGGCAGTTCTTCACTAAAACTACTATTATGTTATTTCCTCCATATTTATATCAGCTTGCTCAAATGGATTGACTAAACGAACTCTCTGGTAATTAGCTTTTTATTCAGGCAAAGCCCATTTGTACAGATACAATATTTACAGCAGCGTTACAGTCACCCAGAGCACCTCAAACCTCCCATTGATATACATCTCCCTCCTTTGTTTTCTGAGTCATCGGGGCGTTATTTTTCAACCCAGGAAAAAAGAGAAAAAATTAAAATCTCTTTAAGGAGCTTTCCATAGGATTGGGAACACCAAGGCCTCAGCAGCACCGTAGGCAGGGCTCCGGAGGGATATCCCGCCTCCTTGCATATTTTAATTGCCAACAAATACAGTTTCAGATGTTTACAAGCAACAATAAAACTCTAAGTGCCCGCTCATAAATTATGATCAGGAAATTT
>NC_087556.1:31558428-31563428 GCF_036250125.1 Pseudopipra pipra | reverse complement strand
CTGGAGCTCAGCAACAGCCATGGGGACAAGTGGAGTGGTGCCAACACCAGCAATTTCTTGGTGCCACTTTGGCAGAACCATTTGGCATCATCCTGTTGCTTTGCCACTTCTACCATCACCACTGAGCATCAGTAGCCTGCCTGTGTGTCCTTAAAAAACCAGGAAGGGTGTTCTCAAAAGCTGCGATTTTCTCTTCATGGTGCATATGGTGTTTTCTTGGTTTCAATGATATGGTTTAATCTGAGGCCCGGGGGCCTGACAGGGCAAATTAAAGAGCAGACGGAACATGTGCTGTAAAAAGGGGTTTTGTTGGTGTCACTTGCCCTGAAAAACACAGGTTGGTTTTGCTCTGAGATCTGGTTGTTACAGTATGGACCACATCTCTAGTAAGATCAAAGATCTCTCAACAGTGCATATCTTAATTTGATTTTTAATTACTATTTATCAAAACACATATAAAATACCCCACGATAGTGATACTTAGAATCATAGAATGGTTTGGGTTAGAAAGGGACCTCGAAGATCATCTAGTTCCAAGCCCCAATGTGATGTTTGTAAGCAGTTCAGGATTGCAATAAAATGTACGAGGTGCTGAACAGCCCAGTTTGAGACCCAGTTGTTTCAGTGGGAGTCTTCAAGCAAGCAGCACAGAAGCAGGGACCAGGAACACGGGTACAAGGTTCACTCCATTGGAACAACCCCAGCAGTCTGTTCTCCTCCATGAAAGAGCCACTCAAGGGAAATCTCCATCTGGACTCTGTCAGCACTGGGCCATTGTGCTGAGATCCATGGGAACTTGGTGCTCATGGGCTGCAGATGTTGCATTCTCAGCATTCACCTTGAGGCTGGCCTGGGTTGTTCTCAGCTTGAAGCTGTTTTCTCCTTCTCAAGTAACTTCTCCAGGACGCAAGAGTGAGCTGCAACCTCACACCCCCACAGAGTGTCCTCCCCACCTGCAGTATCACCACCCTGACGTGGTGGACAAGTTGCTGGTTGGTGCCTTGTGGAGAAGACAAACAGCGGTGGAAGTAGCTGAACTCCACATCCATGAGGAAAACGAAAGAGCCGGCGTCAAGGAGGAACATCTGGGCTATTGTCAGCATCTTACATGCATTTACTTAATTGCAATCTTGAATGAAATTGTCCGTCATAAAAGATGCCTCGAGAATTTTGATCTCAGCTGTCTGTCCGCAACGTATGTTCCTATCGTTTGTCTTAATTTTATTTCACTACCACTAACTGCAGACACTACTTCAGAAATATTTTGAATTTAGTTTTAATTGTACAGCTTTCAACTCACGCAACATTTCTCTTTGTGTTGAAAGCATCACGGTGATTTATCCTCATTATTGTGTAAATAGGTTTCGGCAGTTCTCAGTAAATAAAACAAAGAGTGACAGGAGGAGAAGGGGGAATTTGCTTTCCTACCAATTAGAGTAGCCTTAGGCAGTACTTTTAAGAGGAGATAAATCCTGCAAATCACTAAAATGATCCTGTCACATGCACCAAATATTAAAATCACACAGCGGCGCACTTCATACAGTTTGCTTTGGTTTAATGAGTTGGGGTGGGCTTCGTCATGAGGTTTGCATCTCGCAGTTGGGGACTGTTGATTGACAGTGAAGATCATGCCCAACTGCAGCTTCCTAACCAGTAGGGCCAGATGGAAAATCACAATTCATGTTTAATATGCAGTTTTTCAGCTAACGAAAATTCCCAAATTGTCTCCCCACCTCCTACCTGAAATTTTTTTCCCATAATAAATGCAAAATATGCTTCGTATTAGCCAAGAGTCGTTTTTTCCCCCTTCCAGCAAGTTATTAAAAAAATCCTGTATAAATGATCCCTATTAAGTGAACAACCTGTTAACTTCTTCAATTATGTAAGTTATTAGAAGATAAGTTTGCGAAACATCTGTTGTCACACTTAGACACTTTTCAAAGTGAGTAAGTGGCCTGTCAGGGTAAAGACAAGATCACAGAAAAAGAAGACAGCTTGAAAGTACAAAACAACTAAATGAATGCTTTATTCTACTCAATTTTGTGCTCCTATGCCATGGTGGTGAGGATGCTGTGGCACCCTTATGGCAGAGAACACAACCTGGTAAAGTCTGCATTTTTAGCCACTGGAGCAAAACATGATGATATAGCACAATATATGTAATGAAGAGATGGTTGATATCAAGCTTTTAATGATAAACAAGACATAGCAGACATATTGCATGATTCCATAGGAGCTCTTATAACTCACAGCCTCACTATTATAGCTCAGAATGTCCTATTTTCAATTATTATCTCCCCCTCCACTGTTCTCCTGCAGTCAAGTTTTACACTCTGACATTTATACTTAGTATATTGAGCAATGATTGTTACCTTGTTCCAGCATTTTTTGTGCAATGCTTTATGAGAGTGGAACTAAATGTATGACAGGAACCCCAGTAACCTGAGACCCTGGGTCAGTAATGTATTAAAACAAAACAAGACACACATGGCTTCGGCACAGCAAGAAATCATGCAGGAATGGGAACTGAGACAGGCTGAGATAAAGAAGGCCCTACCTAACAGCTGCAATTATAGCCTTCGTTATATGAGTCAATCCATTACTGCATATAGGCTTGACAAATTACCATAAATGCCACGCCAGAACAACAGCAAAGTAATTTAGCTTCATACTGGACACTTTGAAAGTTGGTACATCTAAATATCGCAGTGAGGCTTAATTAATTAATCAGGCTTGTTGGTGGTGTAATGATTATCATTTTTTTTTTTTAATTTAAAAACTCCCTCCAACTAAACAACTGGCAAATTATGATTATAGCAGTTAGAGGATAAAATAATTGATCTGTGTTCTCGCTCGAAATGGAATTGCACATCAATTTGTAAACGTCCCAAAATAAATGCAAGTTTTTCATTGCTCCTTTCAATAACGTATGTCTGCAAATTAAAGACTTTACACTAAAGAAAGGCTCGCTGTCAACTACCCACCAGGTAACAAATGCTTGCACAACCTCCACATAATATTGATTTATATGTATTAAATTATATGATTCTATTTTATCACCTTCTCATATGTAGAATAGCTGTCCTGCTCCACATACAGGATAGAGAATGATGATTAACATTACCTCACACATTTATATTCCCTGAAAAATAAGTAGCACCATGACTTCCACAGGGCACATCTTCCTAACCTTGCAATTTATTAAGTCAATGTCTTATCAACCTCCTCATAGACATTTTCTCCATCACATTTAAGCATTTCAGAATTAACAGCGCTGCCCTTCCAGGAGGTGAAATTACCTCTGTATCGCTGGGTTTCAGTCAGGGTGAAACACAAAGAGATTGAAACCATCTCTGCTGGGCTGGGTGTCGTCATGAGCACCCAGGTGGGGTTTAGCACTGACCACCACCCCAGCATGGAGACTCCTGGCCCGGCTCCACCTGGACCATGTCTGCTCCAGCTGAATATTCTCAAAGTCTTATTTTTAGGTTATACTTTGTATTTTTCAAGGTTTTCCTCCGTCCCACCTCCCAGTTACCCTGCACAAGCAGAAGTCTTTCATAGCATGGTCCACACGTGTTCCTGCCAACAGCAGACTCCAGGTGAGCACCCAGCACGCCTAAAATTAAAACTCCAAGTGGTTGTTACATGGTGAAGGAGGCAGGGAAGGATTCTGCAACACTGGAAAACTGGCTGTGACACGTCCAAGATGACACAGAAAATACGTGACAGAAATAGACACAGAAACCCTATTTGAGACTAATCAGCAGGACCCAACTGAAGGGCTGATTCCTTCCTTCCTCCTACCTCAGACACTAAATGTTCTTTAACTTCAACAATAAATGAACAGAAGAAGGTGCAGATAAGTCTTCTTCACTACACAATCCTTATTCACACCTTGATAAATAATGCACAGTGGGCATCAGCCACAGAAAGTGTCCTGAATGCCAGAAGCCATCATGCAGATAAAGACTTATCGACCCTGTTCCATAAAGGGGATGAAATTCAGGTTAAAACAGACAATCTTAATGTGCCAGAAATGAAACTGTTAGTGTTTGACTTCCCATCTTAACATGCTTCTCTACATAATTTCCTATTCTTAAAAGTGGGAGATAGAAATGTTACCTGGAACCATCCAGCCTCCTCTGTGATGTATCAGGAGAAGCAGAGCTCCTAGAGATCTCTCCCCCAGCTGGTAGATGAAGGCCAGGAGGCTCCCAGCCCATGGTGGGGTGTGCTTTTGCCCGGATATTCGCTCCAAGCGAGGGAACTTTGGTGCTGCTGGGCTCTGGGAGCTCTGCACTTCTCACATGACAACTTAGTCTAATTGAGTGGGACAAATTATCTTACAATGGACTCTGTGCAACAGCAGCAGGACTAAATCTATACTCCAGCTAACTCTGAACACGTAATTTAGTCATAAGAGACTCGCAGCGTCAGGGGTTTCCACAACTATCCGCTAAAAGCGAAAGAAAATTAAATATCAAGAAACTGTGCTTTCAGTTCCAGAGAGCAGCACAATATGACCATAAGACGTGAGCTCAGAGTTAGAAAAACAGTTTTCTTGTTGCACAGCCTGTTGTGTTCCTCGTTCTCATTTCCTCTGACTCCTTGCACCATGATCCCGTGCTCCACGCTGCTGGTGGTGGAGAGTGGGGGAGGAGGGATATTGCCTGGCTCCCAGCAGGAGAGTTCTGAAGAGAAGGCAGTGCCCTGCCCTCCAGTCCTCCAGCCCCAGTACCTGTGAGTCAGAAACAGCTACCAGAAAAAAAAAAAATCACATTCTAGCATTTAAATTCATTATTGGCTTTTCTCCTGCTATGAATTACCCAGAGTATCAAACATCTACTTTTGTTATTTGATGCTAATCCTGTTGGTAGAGCTACAGTTCCAGAGGATATTTAGCCTGACTTATTTAGTCCTCTCCACCTTTGACTATCACTATCCTTTGTAAGAACAGAGTCTTTTTGATGTTAAAGTTGAGAAATTTAAATGAAGGA
>NC_087556.1:31533428-31553428 GCF_036250125.1 Pseudopipra pipra | reverse complement strand
CCCAGGACCAGCTCCCTGTGCCCAAGACCACCTTCCTCATGCCCAGGGCCACCTCCCTGCACTCAAGACCACCTTCTCAAGCCCAGGGCCACCTCCCCACACCCAGGACCACCACCCTGTGCCCAAGTTCATCTCCCCAAGCCCAGGACCACCTCTCTGCACCCAGGATTACCTTCCTGTGCTCAGGATCACCTCCTCAGGTACAGGACCACCTCCTTGAGCCCAGAACCACCTCCCTGAGCCCAGAACCACCTCCCCATGCCTCGGACCACCTCCTCTGTGCAGACACTTGGCGCTGGCGCTTCTCAGAGCTCAGTCTGCACTAACACCCGAGGATCCTGAATCACCACCAGCCTCATTAGCTCTGGCAGCCCAATTAACTCAGGCCAATGGCAACTCCCTGTGTTTGCTTTTTCTTCCCTGAACGTGCGAGCTCTTCCCTGAGTTAACGAACACAAACGCGTTTCGGAAAAACAGAAGGAATTTGCTCCAAATTATTCAAGGGGGTTTCTGGGCCGCTGCTGGGGAAGCAGAGGAACTCCCAGCCTGGTTTCCGAGGGCTGGGAGCAGGAGCCCTTCCCAGCGAGGCAGAGCAGCAGAGCTGGAGCGACTTTTATTGCTATTGTTTGTCCACAAATCTCCCCGTGCCAAACCCCGGCGTTGTCCAAAGCGAGCTGTTTGCTATTAATGACTCATGAGTACAATAATGCTGCCGGCCCCCTACGAGGTGTTTTGTCAATGCACTTAAATTTCTAAAGTCTCAAACTGTTGCTATTTGTTTCCCTCCATCCCCCAGCACTTTGCACAAATGTCTGTGGAGTACCCCGGCTCCAAAACCCTTCACTCTCAGCGCTGACCTTTGTGCTCTGGAAACAATTACTCCTGGAAAGCCTGTCAATATCATTATTTTTACAAGAAATCAATACGCTTCACAAAGTTAATGGGGGATTCAGGCAGCAAGCGTTTACCTTCTTACTGTCAGTGGTGCAGCGGGCTGTGCTCTGGCACAGATGACAGATTCGCCCAGACACCGAGCAGACAGTAAGCAATGGATGTAAAGGAAAAATAGGCTGCAAGCAGGCGTGGAAAACGTCAGCTTCTGCAGGCATCCATGCTCTAACGAGCCAAAGATGTCAGCCTCTTGTAGTGTCCACTCTGGAGCAAGCGAAGAATACAGGGAGCTAATGAAAGGGGGATTAGGGAACGGTTTCCACTTCACAAATAGAAATAAACCAGTTTGGAAATGCTGCAGGGAAATATCGGTGGGTTTTCTAGCAAGGGAGGGTTTTTCAAGCAGCTGGAATTGCTACTGCTGCAAAAAAATATGTATATATACATTCTACAAATTTAGTCTGAAGGTGGAATTAACCCTCTTAATTCTTGGAGTTTTGTTAAGGTATGAGAGAAGTAAATTTTGCCATATTTAGCTAAATTTCCTCTAAAGAAGTATAATGCCAGAGGGATACCTTGTATGTACTGAATCGAAACCAAAAAAAAAAAAAAAAAAAAAAAAAAAAAAAAAAAAATCACTGTAGAAAAGATGCTAGTTACCTATTTTTATACTAATAAAAGACTCGTATTATTTCTAAAATATCCACATCAGCCTTAACTAAACTATCCATTTTTTAAAGGTTTTATACTAAAAGTGTAGTAAAATCACAGAAAATGCGGGTTTATGTGTTCAGTGGAAACCAGAAAATATTTTAAGGAGTTGCCCATCACAAAAAGGATGCTCCGGGCAACCCCTGAGCCCGTTATGGCACAACCTCACCGGGTTTGGTGCCCCCACCACCCAGCTGGGATGTGAGAGGCACCAGGATGCCTCGTGTCAGCAGCCCTGTGAACTGTGTGCTCGCAGAGCACCGAGAGATGTGTTTTCATGGCAATATTTCCCTCTTGCCCCAGTTTCTGCTGTTCGTTATGTGCACAGAGCCCTGTCAGCGCCGCTGGAACGAGCCCTTCTCCTGCCACAAAGCAGCTGCGCAGCATCCCCGCCTGACGTCACTCATTTTCAGAGCTCAAATCTCCCAAAATCACGGCACAAACAGCATCCTGCTATTAGCAGGAGGGTTGGTGGTTTTGTTGGTTTTTCTTTTTTTTTAATTATCAGGAACCGGAGTGTGGCGAGTGAGCCTTGCTCCCCATCTCAAAGGAAAGGGCGAGATGACTTCAGCACATGGCGGGGGTTAAAAAATACTAAGAAAAATTTCTCCCGCGTCCCTCGCTGCTATCAACAGTTTGGAATTTACACTAGCGCTTTACATCATTACCCCAGTCGTTCACAGCTTTTTAAGGCTTTAATGCAAACCACATGCAGAACCAGGCCCTCCCCGGCAGCGCTGGAATGGGTGGGATGGGAACCGGCGGGGAGGGGAAAACCAACAAACAGATCTCTTGTCTACAAAGCACAACTCAACACATTTTTCATGCATTGTGGGCTTCTCCAGAAGCAGCAAGCTGTTTAAAAAAATACCTGGCCCAAATTGAGCATTTGCTTGACATGATGGAAAAGTGAGTGCTATTTTCTGTTATATTGCCCCTATTCTACATCAACAAGAATATATTTTTTTTTTGCTGTTCCCAACTGATTTCACAGTAGTGAACTCCGTTTATGAATTATCTGACACATTTCTTGCAATTCTTCTGACAACAGTGCTCAGTGGAAATTTCAAGGCACCTCTCTTCTGACAAGTAGAAATATCAATATTTGAATAAATTGTGGATTTTAAACTTCTCACTCTGATGCACCACAGCAAGGAAGACTGAATTTTTCTTTTACTGGGTCTAATCCCCTTGAGCCTAAAGGAAGAAATCTGTATGCAGCGTTTCATTACAAGAAAGCTGTACTGAGTGACATTTGAAGCACACATCTAAGTCGACCTGATGAAGTTTACTTCCTTCAAACAACAAATAGCAGCTTTGTATTATTTCCCCTTCTTGGGGGAAAAAAAAGCAAAAGCATGATGTCTGAGCAAAAAGCCGAAATGTTGATTCACAAATTGACAGGCCAATCTTTAAACAAATGTGTTTCTTGGGGGAAAAATGCAGCTTTGTTCAAGCTGAGCATTTTTCTTGTGCCTGACAGAAGCATTCCGGGGCTGATTAGAAGGAACTTGTTAGGGCTCCGTCTCAGACACTCTGACTCCACTTTTTAACAAGCATGCAAAGAAAACAACATAAAGATAACAAAACATTGTCATTACCATCTATGGGCTCTATTTGGGGTGCTTTTTTTCTTTTTTTCTTTTTTTTTTTTTTATTTTAATGCTTACACTCTGAAATTTCTCCCCGCTCATCTTGCACCAGCCACACCAGCCCGTGGGTGTTTGGGGCTCCGTGCTCAGCCTCCTGCCCTCACCCCGGGAGGTGTGGGGCTCCTCCACGCTGCTCAACACCCTGCAAGGGCTCCAGATGGAGGCAGGGAACATTGTAATCCTCGTGCCAGAGCCCTCCTTGCCTGCCCACGAGGTGCCCAGGGTGGGACCAGCTCTGCTCGCCTGATTCACTACTGGGTATTATCAAATAACCTTTGATAAATCACTTATCAAAGCTTCCAAGCAGTCCCAGGGTTGTCCTCATGTTCCCTTTAACTCTTTATCTGAAGGGTCTTGTGTGCCAAAATCAGTTAAAAGGTCTCACTGTATCCTCTCTCAGCCAGGAGAACAAGTTATGAGTCTGTTCTTGACGGCTTTGCCCACAAAAGTCTTCTCCATGATAAAATAATTCTGGCTGAAGCGTATTGGAAAATTTGTCTGAGCAAAGAATCTATTTTACTGGTCAGGCTGGACACGGCTTGGAGAAACCTGGTCTAGTGGAAGGTGTCTCTGCCCATAGCAAGGGGTTGGAATGAGACGGTCTCCAAGGTCCCTTCCAACCCAAACCAGTCTGGGATTCCATGATTCTCTGAACAGGCAAATTCCTTGGTTATGGGGAGATTTATGATGCCACCATATTTACAGACCCCCTCTCATGCCCATTGTACCTCCAAAACTCTAAACACTAATAATCAAAATAGTATCTAAGCTAAAATAAAACAAGAGGGAACAAGTGTGAAGATCTGATTAGAA
This sequence comes from Pseudopipra pipra, assembly GCF_036250125.1. Lineage (NCBI taxonomy): Eukaryota > Metazoa > Chordata > Aves > Passeriformes > Pipridae > Pseudopipra > Pseudopipra pipra. The sequence continues at coordinate 31,549,361 of NC_087556.1, read as the reverse complement.
AGATTTCTCCCCAGGCTGTTGAGTGTGCAAACCTGGAGAACACAAGCACTCCACAGAAGGAGCATTAACATAAAGGAAAATGTTTGCTGAGACAGAGAGGAGGTCACACCTATAAAAATATTTTAATCCAGAATATTTTACTACCTCACATGATACTTAACTCACATTGATAGAGGTAAGAAAACTGTCCAGAAATTTTTCTAATGGGAGCAAAGACAGTTTTGAGGAATTCTTAAACAAAGTAGGAGGGTGGAGGCTGCATTGTGGTGTTTGTGTTTGGTCCTGGGATGCTGGAATGCAACCACGAGGACAGGGACAGTAATAGATGGGCAGGACCTCCCCCAGGAATGTCTCAAAGAATGGAGTGTGTCCAAATGTCAGCCTTGGTCCAGATGTGATGGAAACCTCTCATCCCTCCATCTGAAACCCCACCGATACAAATGTACATTTGTGGGAATACCTGAACTATAAAACTATGTTTCAGATGTAAAAAAAATGTAATTTAGCTCATGTTTTCTGCCTGAATATTGTCATGATGGTTTCCTGGGGACCCGGGCAGATCCTTGGTGCCACTGTCAATGAAAAATGACGCTGTGGGGAATTTCTCACTATGTCAGAGGCACTTTACTCTGCACACTTGGGTTTCTCTGCTTGTGCAGTCCTTAAGGTGGCACAGGGCCAGCCTGACACTGATCTGTCTCCAAAAATGTAAAACAACCTTCTAAAAAAAATCCCAAACCCTGAGTACTTCACCTCAGCAACTACTATTTTTATAACTTTAAGAAGAAAACACAAACCAGTTTACCGCAGGGTTCTAAAATTCTCCACGCTCTTGGGTTTATTTGGCCTCCATTAATTCTTATTTTCACTGTCATATAGTTCATCTGATCTTACTCAGTTCTGCAGTTCTGCTGAATGAAAGGGCTGATAAACCAGTGGTGTTTCGCACATGCCTCTTTTCCTTTCAGGAACACTCTTGAATGTCTCTGATAACTTCAAGCCAGGGTAAATTTTGAGTCTTGTGCTTGCAATTTATACTATCAACCTGCAAATTTTTTCCTGTACCTGTCTGCCAGATTTCCATTAAGATTTATGCTGCTGAAAAATATTGTTGCTTTAAAACTTTGTATTCAGGCATTCACACACTAATTTATAAATATAATGCAAATTATCGTGTTCTTTTTTCCTTGTATCAGTGCATGTATTCACGTTGCATATTTTTACCCTTTTCTTTCTTATCTTCCCTTTCTCCCCACTGCAGATGCACACACAAAAGAGAGAGAAAAAAGGTTCTCCACTCGTGGGAATGGGACCAAATTCTCTGGAAGAGACTTTTCACAGAAAATGCTCTTCTATCCACTCTGAATTCTGTGATGAGGAAAATGACAACAATCCAGCTCACCTAAATCACCTTGGAAGGTGCATTTGTGCTCAGGAAAATAGCTAAGCAAGCCTACTCTACCCAGCCAAGTCACAGGGCTACACTGTAGGTGAAGATGTGTCTGTTTTTGGAGACCCCTTAAGAAATGTGACAAAAATTTACTTTGGAGGGGAAAAAAGAAAAAGGATAATTGAAGTCAGAAATGGGGCTTTTTTTTTTTCCTCTCAGCCTTATGAAAGACAATAAAACTAGTGTAAAATCAGTGTAACTTAATTGACTTTCCAATGCTAATTTATGCTAATGGAGGTTCTGGTCCATAGTTTTCACCTGGGAACTCAATAGCAATGAGTGATGGCTCCAATTAGTCATTATAATTGTGAGTTGCTAAAGCTAATATTAGTAGAACTGCATGACATTCTGGGTATCTCCCCAAACTTTTCCCATAATAAGCACTGTTCCACACAGCTGGATCATATTTAGCTGCAAATGTGTCTCAGCTGGGTTTTGTGGTCTTTTGGGTCATCTCTGAGTGTTTGCAGAGAGGTCTCCTCCATCAAAAACCTCTGGTAAGTGCCCACAAGTCCCAATCCAGTTGTAGGTACAACCAGCCAATATTTGATGGTCGATCCCCACATTAGGCAACTGTAATATCCAGACATATATCAAATAGCTGGATATTTTATCTGATGAGATCCACGTTGGATAACTAATACAAGTTGTTTCAGTCTATATCTGCAAACAACCTACTCTCCTTCAGCTTTGACATTTTGGGTTGGGCATGAAGAGCAATTCTGTCCATCAGACCAGTCAAACCTCTCAGTATTTTACAGTAAAATCCCTGACCTCTCTAGGGGAACAGTAATGCCTCTGAGATCCTGCAACAACAACAAATTTGTGCTTGGACAACGCTCTTAGGAACATGGTGGGATTCTTGTGGTGTCCTGCACAGGGCCAGGAGTTGGACTCAATGATCCTTGTGGGTCACTTCCAACTCAGCATATTCTATGATTCTAAACATATTAAATTAATTAAAATACTTTCATTCAAATGAATAAAAATAAATAATTTTTTTTGTTGTTTTCTCCTCTTCATTAGTTAGGTATGAAATTTTACATCACCCATAAATGTTCACGTTCTGCAAGGATGAGGAGTTTCAAATTCAAAACACTCCAAACTATTCACAGGATAGAGTTAAACAGATGAGTAAATTCAACAGATGAGTAAGTAACAGGTGGAAATGTTGGCACCTAATCTGAGCAGGATTTCTGGGACAGATAAATGTCTCTCGATATCTGTACACTCAGCAGTGAAGAAGCTGATAATGGTTTGATGACAGGCAGGAGATGTAATTTGAAACTTCAGTTTCTCAAAGCTCCCTTTCCAAGGAGATGGATGGGATCACTGCCATCTCCCAGGGCTAGCTCAGGCCCAGGTGGGCATTGCTAGGCTATATGGGCAGCATTTTGATGCATTTTTCACACCAGACTTTAAAACAGGTCCAAAATAATCAGTCACATATGATGTCTTTATTAATTAGAATTACATCTTGGCCTAATTTTAAAGGAGGCTTCTTTGGAAAGGTGCTTTGTTCTTGTTCAGCCTTTGAAGTAAGGCTCACTATGCCTAGAAAATGTGGTTTCTTTTGACATAAACAGATGGAAGATGGACTAAATGGATGTACCAACTGCAGGCATTTTCTTTTTGCATAGAGCTCAGCATTACCACCATTCATTAATGAAAGCAGAAATCATTGTTCATGGAAGAATGGACAAAACAAATGGATTAATTTTGTCCTTTATGCAAGACTGTGAATATATTTCACATTACTACAAACTACCAAGTTTTCAAGCCATCATCTCCACAGACAGCGACAGGCTGTTGTTCCATGAGACACTTCAGTGTGCGTCTCACTTTCATGAGTAAGAACCTATCCAGGGACTTTAATTAAAGTGCAGAGAGTAAAAAAGGGAGAATCAACTTCAGCTCATTTGAAATCATTTGCTGAAGACTTTTTTAACTCAAGTGCAGCAAATTTAACTTCTCTGGTGAACTCACCATGTGATCCTTCTAATAGCATTAGCCAAAGATAACTTAGTCCTTCAGGGAGAATCACATACAACTTTGTCAGGTGCTTCAGCCTCATCCTCTGTCCTTCACCTGTGATGAAGTCCTGTGAACTTCATCTGATGTTGAGAACATCTCCACCTCTAAGTTACATGGGCTTTTCTTTGTTGAAATAAAAATCAAAAGCTAAAACCTACATGTAGTATCTAGATTAATTAACCATGCCTTAGACACGCAAGGTAATAATTGCTGATCTTCACAGAATCCCAGGATGGTTTGGGTTGGAAAGGACCTTAGAAACTATCTTGTTCCACCCCCTGCCATGAGCAGGGACAGCTTCCACTATCCCAGGTTGCTCCAAGCCCTGTCCAACCTGGCCTTGGACACTTCCAGGGATGGGGCAGCCACAGCTTCTCTGGGCAACCTGTGCCAGGGCCTCACCACCCTCACAGCTGAGAATTCCTTCCTAATATCCCATCTAACCCTGCCCTCTGACAGTGGGAAGCCATTCTCCCTTGTCCTGTCCCTCCATCCCTTGTCCAAACTCCCTCTTCAGCTCTCTTGGAGCCCCTTTAGTCACTGGAAGGGGCTCTAAGGTCTCTCTGGAGCTTCTCTTCTCCAGGTGAACACCCCCAGCTCTCCCAGCCTGGTTCCATAGGAGAGGTACAACCTACTCATTTATGTTGGAAGCTGAGTGCTGCACTGGATATCTTACATAAAAGTTCATATCACTGGAGTGAGCTACATACTTAATACTGTTTAATGTATTAAAACAAAAATAAAAAAATATCAGAAATCACAATATTGATAATTTCCCTGGATCTGTTGGTTTTACAGGGCAGAAGGATTCAACACAGCACACACAGCCTGTATTACACACATAACTTATTTGCAGGTTATTATTTAGATGTACTTTGATACAGCAATGAAAGAGAACCTGATTTCCTTCTCAGAAAGCCCTTTTGGAAACACTTGTGCTAGCTCTAGGAAAAAAAATCCTTGCTGAGGGATGGATGCTCAGGGTTCTCCATGCTAAGGGGCACTCTGAAATTACCTAAGGCTTTCTCTAGGCTTGTTCCATTATGTCAGAAGTATTTACGTTGCCAGAAAGCTGTAAGTCAGCTGTGGGAAATGCAGCACTGAAATTCGTGGAGAAAGGACAAGAAAGAATGACAAACTAAAGAGGAACAATAGTCGGCATCTGCCACAAACCACTTGATTTGGAGGGGAACAAGAATGTTCCATCTCGGGGCACTCTGTAATTGCAGAGGACTGGGAGCTCTGCAGAAGGGGAGGCACAACCAAGTGTTAAGGTCCTTCAGTTTTACAGAGGATAATTTTATGCTGCTAGAAATAAAGATTTAATTTTTGTCCACAAGGACTTTTTCCCTGGAAAGCTTTAACAATAAGGAAAGAGAAGGTTCTATTCTTAGCTTATTTTGGCAACTAATCCAATTAGCAACGGTAGTTGATTGGAGAGCCAACCAACTGAAATGAACTTGCCTACAAATCTTATCTTTTAATAACTTCAGCAACTTCCTTGCATTTATTTTTTCTCTGTCTATTTTAGAATCCATGGTTTCCTGGTCACCTCCCAGTATTTGAGACCCTCTCTAGATGTCTTCTGATTTTCCTCTCTGTCTGCTGGCAATATGTGACACTGGTGTCACCTTCTATTTGGAACAGAGCATGGAACAGAATGGGAGAAGAGATAGCCCAGGACCTTTTGATGGGAGCCACTCCAATTCTTCACTTCTTGTTCTCTTTCCATGCAATTGTTGGTCCTTTCCTTTGCTACAACTTTGCTGCCTCCCTCCTTTGCTTTGTCTCATCTCCATTCTGCTGCTTTTTTTTTGCCCTTATTCCACTCCAGGCTTAATTTCTCTCCACTTTCCTTCCCAACATTGGGAAAACAATTATTTTCCAGTGTTGATCCTTCCTTAAAGGACTGTGTCATCCTTCCTATTCTTCCTGAACGTTCAAACTAAACAACAAGATGTCAGAGCACCTTCAGCAGGTCCTAACTAAGGAGAAACTCTAGGGAGAAACTCATTAATTAGCTGAGAGGGTTTTCCTGGGAGTAGGAGCAGAGGAATGTGTTCCCACTGGGCTCTCCCACACCATACAGGATATGAGGTTCCCCAGCCTTATCACTTGTCTTGAATGAACAAAGAACTACCTGATAAATTTTAGGGATCTTTTCTTTTTTAGGAGTCCACAGCTAAGTCTGACAATGTCTGCAATGGATTTAAATATTTCAAAGCCATGGAGGCCCCCTGGGCATGGAAAAATCATATCCAGGGTTTTCTTAAGGATGTAGAAAATTGCATGAAGGACCTTATTTTACACCCTGAACAACAACTCTTGTATATTTTATGATTAGGTAGCTAAAATTCCTTTCTACGCAAGAACATTCCTCATATAACTGAAATGAATGATTGATTAATTAAAGGTATTTTTAATCATCCCACTCAAATCTTGTGGATAATGCTAAAAATCATGAAAAGGATAAGTCAGAAGCTTGAAAGAAAGATGGGTAGAGGAATCAGGAACTCTCTGCAGACCCCCTTAACTCTCCCTCAGCTCATCATTCCAGCCAGGTCTACTCACACCAAATTTTTGATAGGTGATAATTAATTCCATATGACTCATTTTTCAGTGCCTGACTTTAGTCCAGATGAATTTTACTACAGCTGAAGTCCATGATAGCTGGGTTTGGGGCAGAGAAAAAACACATTTGTGTACATAATGTATGTGTATTGTACAAAATGCATGTACATACATGTTACACAAACTATGAAAAATCAGAGCCCAGACTTCTGTGCAGCACTTACAGATAAACTTATCTACTTAATTCTTAAGTTCTCAGTCATTCAACTTCCCATTTCTAAAGCTGGGATGTTTGTATGACAAGGACACTGCTGCAGACCCACACAGCAGTGATGAGCTCTGTGAGATGGCTCAGGGAGAAATTTGGGCGGATTTTTTGAGGCCAGTCTTGAATAACATTCAGTAACTAAAGCATAAGAGGACCACACACTGAACAATGAAGGAAAAAATACAGAATAGAAGTGAATGAAGTGGGGATTGTGCAGGGGAGGAAATCCTGTTTCTGATTATGGAACAGAACCCAACGTCCTTATGGATGTGCACAAGGACCCCAACCAAAGCTTGTGGGGGTTACCTTTATTGCAGCGTCTTTGTTTGCTGCACTTCTAAATGCTTGTCTTTGCAACCTTAAGGATGTTCTTTGAATGTAATTGTTTATATGCTAAAAAGAAGCAGACAAGAGAGAAACTAGGCCCATTAGTAAATGAGGAAAGGAAAAAGATTAATGACAATTCAGAAATAACTAGAACTGATTTGACACTGGGGATCTGCCCCAGTTACAGCCTTCAGGGCCAGTCACCAGCACATCACCATCAACACAAATCCATAAAGCAAATCAAGAGCTCTACTGCCACTGTTGTGAGCTGTAGAAATTAAACAATTTATTTTTTCAATTTTTATGTTTTTGTTAACCAAATTTTGTATTTTGGATGGGAGGTAGGTGGTATCAGTCCTCATGAAAGCCTGAAATTCTCACTGAGAAGGGAAAAGCCACCCTTAAAAATGAAGTTTTACTTTTTTCAGGAGAAAAATTGTACAGCTTTTAAAAATTATATTTATAGGCAGCTATTAAAAGGTAATGTATAGCGAGTGGCCAGTATGGATATGCATGCCATATGCATTATTTAGTAAACTGAACATGCAGCCAATAGCTGGTTTAGAAATAATGAAGTGTGGTGGTGGTAAGAAAATTAGCAAAAGGTGAAAAAGTTGATTTTTGATGCTGGATGGAAACAGCAAAGCAGGTGTTTGCTTGGCTCGGTGACAAATGAGAAGGTGTCTGGAATAAATATCTAAAGGAAGCCAAAGAAACAGTGGCTTCACAGTGAGGTGAGTAGGTGTTACAGCAGAAGGAGGAGGGAGAGAAGGAAGGAAAAAAGTAGAGAAAGATGCAGGAAAATCATAGAATTATGGAAACACTTAGATTGGAAAAGACCTTTAAGATCAACAAGTCCAAATGTAAACCTAACACAGCCAAGGCCACCACTAAACCATGTTCCCAAGTGCCACATCTACACAGCTTTTGAATACCTTACAATATTCTGGCTGTGAGCTGCCCAGGCTGGGAACAGTCACAGAAGGAGATGTGCTGCCTCAGGCACCCAAATTTGGGCTGCAGAGCATTCCAGAAAAAGGTGCAGGTAGGAGCTGCTCAGAAGGGACCCCGCAGTGAGTCCAATGGGTGCCAGCACCCATCTACTCCCACCAGAGCAGCCGCCAACTTTTCCACCTCCCTCTTCCACAAAACACCCCATTGCCAGGCTGCTTCCAGCCACCAGACTGGGAATGGGGCTGTGGTTGAGCTGGAGGCACTGGGGCTGGTGTGTACAGGAGGGACAGGAAACAGGTCTGGTGGAAGGTGTCCCTGCCTATGGCAGGGAATTGGAATGAAATGGTCTTCAAAATCCCTTCCAGCTCAAACCATTCCAGAATTCTATAATTCTATGGAAAGAGTTAAGGGTGATATAGATGCTCAGATCCTTCTGTAGGACTGTGGGATGACACCTGCGTTCATCAACAGTGATGTGTTTATGGGAAAACCAGAAGTGCAGATAAGGGTTTCACAGTCTGAGTTCTGGGAAAAAAAGCCCAGTGAAGACAAACTCTGACATAAAATGTCCAAAAATACAATTAGGATGGAGAGTTAATGAGCAACACAAGCAGCTCATGGAGGTAGAAGAGGAGAAGGAACAGGACAGACAGGAGAATGCAAACAGAAAACACAGAAGGGCTCCAGGTTGGTTTGTTTTTTTTGGGGGGAATAGGTTGTCCAGAGAAGCTGTGGCTGCCCCATCCCTGGAACTGCCCAAGGCCAGGCTGGATGGGGCTTGCAGCAGCCTGGGATAGTGGAAGGGGGTAGAACGAGATGAGCTTTAAAGTCCCTTCCAACCCTAACCAGTCTGGGATTCTGTGATTCCCCTCCCTTTCAGAAGCAGCTCTGCAAGGCCTCCCCTTTCTTGCAGGTCCATGTAGCACCACCAATCTTCCCATTTTCTATTCTCCCAGTGCCAGAGACAGAAAAGCACTCTAGAATATGTATCCACAACAACAGCTTCCAGATCAAATTCTCACACCACAGGAATAACGGGGAGGTCCCTCCTCTTCCTTGGATTATTTTGCTTGATCTACATCTTGCTGTAATCAGCTGACATGCAAAGAAAAGGATGAGGCAAACACTTTGTAAGAATAAATACGATGGGCAAACTGCAAAGGCCATGAAGGCAAGACACACCATTTGTATTCCAGAGCAGGGGCAAGGCAGAGCCTGTGATGGCTCATGTGGTCAGAACAGGAGCGGAGAGAAGGTTCCTGCCACGTTTTGAGGCAGGAGAGGAAAATGGTGAGAAGGATAAAGACGGGAGGTTGCTGAAAGCCTGACTCTCAGGATAAGAATTCTTTCCTTTAATGAAAGAAAAAGAAATAAAAATGGTATTATGGGAGAAGAATTTGTCTGTGGCTTGAAAGTGATGTATTCAAAGACAGCTCCAGAGCTGTGACACAAGTGACAGAGCCCAGGTGTGGCATCAGCGGACTCGTCTGAGACTTTTGAAGCTGATGTTGGCTTTTGCTCACATTTAATTCAACTTTAGTGCAAACCTTCTGAAAGAGATATTCAAAAGGCAGACCAAGGAGTAGGTCTGCAGAGAAAAACAAGGTAGGAGATGAGTGACAGACCTGTGACTCACTTGACAGGCTGAGAGTTGTAGCTCTTTGGGTGAAGGAGACCACACACAAAAAGGAGAAAACGGGACCAAACCCAAGCAAAGTTTGATGAATGGGAAGGAGGAAAAGGAAAAAGTCAACACGGCACAGAAGACAAAATTCCAAGGTCTAAGAAAGGTAAAGATCACTGAGAGAAGTCTATGACTGACCAGGTCAGAATGGAAAGGAGTTGGATGACCATGATAGTAGAAAGTCAAAAAAACAGCTAAAATGTTAAGAGTGGAACAAAGATAACAAAATTCAGAGTGCAGGAAAAGAACAGCTGGAAAAATACTGGAGTAGAGGAATGCTGGGCAGAAGAACTGGAGAATGAGGGAACATGGATGGAGACAAGTTAGAGGGGGCAATATCTGGAGCAGAGGCTCCAGAGTTGGCCTCTCCTTTTCAGAGCTTTTTTAAAAGTGCATTAAAAAATTAGAAAGGAGGAGAAAAGGGAATGAAGTTGAACAAAATGAATGGAATAACCAGTAAGAAGCAGGAAAAAAAATGTAAGGAATAAATAAATGGAGAAGCCTTGGCTCCAGCCCCACTGAAGGAAGAGTATTGGGAGGAAAAGGTCTGGGCAGACATTAGTGAGCACTATTTTCTCTCCAGAACTACTGCAGTTATCATACCATTAGCAATGTAATTTCTTATGATACATATAACTATGTAATGTAGCAAAATATGATTTGAGGGCTGGATTGAATATTGAGATTTCTAATTGCAGCATATTTAGGCTTAGAATTACAGTAATCAGAAAATTTCCATCCATCTCTTCCTTCAGAAAAGTCCACACAGCCTTTTTTTTGACTTCTGCCCTGTTATCTTTGGCACTGAACCCCATCAGGGTCTCCTCCTGCTCATCCCACTAGGATGGGGGCACAGGAGCACAGTCACAGAAGCTGCTGCAGATCTGACGGTGCCACTTAAGGACTCATTGGTCAAACTCTTTTTAAAAATAAAAAGGGCTTTCACAGCACTGATTTGTCACATGTCACATAGAACTAAAGATCTGACATTTCCTACACCATGTGGTAACAAAATCATGGTATGTAAAAAATAGGAACTCATACAAAGATAAATAACCCCAAATATATAAAGATAACCCTAAATAAATAATGATAAATTAACCACAACCATTATACAATTCTAAATGATTGTACCTCACTCAGCAAAACAATGGTTCCAATCACAGGTTTGCTGTTATATTGTTTAATTGTTTAAATATTTATTTATTTATTCATTTTAAATCTATAAAACTTAGAAAAATAAAATCCCTCCTCCTGGGAAGGCTGCCCTGAATTGCCCTAATTTCCATGCATGCCACCCTGATGACTTCACTCCCTCCTGCAGTTAAGACTGCAGTTGAGGTGTAACTAAAAGCAGAGCTGACCCTCAGTATAACTTCGAGAGCCTGGAGCTCCAAGTTATCCACCTACAGCCAACAACCCTTCCAGTTTGGGGAGCAATTAAAAAGATCTCACACCTTCCAGCTCTCCCCTCCAGCCCAGGCGCCACCCCAGCACACTTAGCCTGGTCTTTTTTTTTCCAATTTCAGCATGTTCAATGTACCAATAATGCTCTGATGCATTTCACTCTTGACTGGATACAGTGAGATTGCTAATCAGGATTACTTGATTCAGTCAACACTGATTTCAATAAAAAGACAAAAAAAAATTATCATAAATATAGAGAAAGTGCTGGCGGCAGTGACAGGTGATTAAAATCTCATTCACTTGGAATCAGCCTGATTCATGGGAGTGGGAGAGAGGAAGTCTTCATATCAGCAGCAGATGATTATTATCTCACTCACTCCAAGTCACTTCTGATTGCACATGCACACACAAACTGGCACAAAGTAGATTCATGAACAACAAATCATCATGCAGGGGTCTGACCTCCTTAAAATGAGGCTTTGTATAATAATTCTTCAGAAACAAGCAGATATAGGGCGGATAATGCTAATTTACGGAGTAGGCATAACAAGCAAGCTCGCATTAAACATCCAGGATGGAGAGGAAGGAAGTAGATGCCAATAAATTCTCAGTATTGAGCTGAAATACTGAAGATTAATTGATTTAAAGTGCAATTTTCATCTGTTTGAAAACAATTCCAATCATGAAAATGAAGTATGCAAAGAGTTGCATTAAGTAAACTGTAAGAGATTCAAACACCAGAATTTCATGATGTTTTCATTTCAGAAGTAAAACTTTTCTGAAACATTGCTTTCTCCCTGGCTGTACTTTAAGTGCACAGGTAAGTTCAATCCATTGGTGCATTTTTGCTTCTTGATTAAAACTTTCTGAATTAAAACTTTAACCGTGTTGACTAAAGGACAATATGCTGTCCATCTAATTTTAATCCTTAACACACATCAACACAGAGGTTTCATGAGACTTCCAGTTTCTTTCTGCAGGAGATCTGAACCAAAAGGAACCAAGCTGTTGGAAGAGGGAACCCTGCATCCCATTTGATGTTAGTTGGGCAGCACTACTGCTTTCTAGCATTATTTCCTTACATGGGGAGCAATCTTTTGGGGGGTCCTGTGCAGGGCCAGGAGTTGAACTGGATGATCCTCATGAGTCCCTTCCAATTCAGGATATTCTATGATTTAATTCCAGCAGAGGCACTGGGACCACCAACTCTTCTTACACAGCTTGAACTACTTCTCAAGGAGTAGGTAGGTACCTACCCATAGGTAGGTACTAATAATATATTAATTAGAGAATAGACATGCTAATGTTAAGGCTCTTTTCTTCAAAAATCACAAACAGTGAATATTCTCACACCAAAGAACTCAGTCATGCAGCCATGCAGCAGAAAGTATGTGAGCATCTTAAAAATATGTCCAACTTATAATGTAAAATAGCATGTTGTCCTAGCACCATTAATTGAGAACACTTGTAGATAAATATATATTATCTGCTTATGTTAAACACCCTTAGAATCTAAAAAAAATGTTGAATTAATATTGCAAACAATGAATTAATACATCCTTCCCTGGCTCCATATAACAGTGTCCTCTCAGAGCTGCACCAAGACAGCAAGTGTTGGACAGAAAAGCTTATGCAGAATGCAGTTAAACAATTACATGTTTTACTGCTGTTTTAAAAGATTTTTTTTTAGATTGACAGTGCAATCAAACACAGTAGCAGTGGCAATGTCAAAGTGCAAGTCAATAGCTTAGTTAGATGTTGTCTAATAGAAATGAGTAACAGCAGTGGAAGGCGAGGGAAGACTCACTTGAATCCAAGGGTCTGGCTTGTGCTCCAAGCAATTACAGACTGTTGAATCAATGGGGGAGAAAGCAAGGCGAGATGTTATTTAGTGTGGCCATGGCTCATAAAATCAACCTGTTGAAGGACGGAGAAAGGGAGAACTTTGGGGTGGCAACCAGTAAAATCCCGTTTGGGTCATCTGGCTTGTGTCAGGCTGACAGAACAGGAGCTGGGCAGCAAGGAAGTGACCCAGTAGTCCCAACACTAAGGAGAGATAATGCTCAATTCCCTGCAGTGTCTGCATCTGATAACCCAATTATCCCCAGTCTATTTTTTCAAAGTCTCTTTGAACCTGTGACCCACTACAAACAAAATGTATTTGTGTTGTTCTTAACTGCTAAACTCTGAAACAACAAAGGACTTGGGGAAGAGTTGCCAACTTGTGTATTTCTTCAAGGTCTACAACAATTACATCTACATCAATCCACTGTATTATTTTTAAACGTGTTGGTTTTTTTTTTTAATCTGGAAGAAGTTGAATGGCAAAAGTGATTAAAATACACCATTTAGGATATTTAAACCCCTCTGACTAAACAGAAATAAATGAAGACAGGAAACTGCTGGAGTATTTAACATAAGTTAAAAGTGACACTTGTTATGCAGCAAATGTCAGTCCAGCTGCTCTTGTTATTTATTAAATAGTACTTTTATTTTGGACAAACACATCAACTTTACTAACTATTTCCTGCTAGAATTTATTCCAGTCATATATATATATATATTTCAAAAACATTTTCTTCTGAAAGTGATAGTTTCTGCCAGGAAAGAAGTTTCAGTCCCTTAGGAAAAGCAGCACTTCTCCAAGGCTGCTGTTACTCCAAGCTTGCTCTTACAGCAACGACAGACACCAGGACTTGCTCTAACATTTATTCATTTATTTTTCTATCTCCTACTTTGTGTTTTGGAAATATACAACTTTTTAAAACATATCATTATATATAAATAAATAACTGGGTTGTCCACACTTTTGTGTCTGTGTGTAAGTCACGCTGTCAGTGGAGAAATACAAGGGATACATTTTAAGGAGTAGACCACATTGAATTTATACCTGCAGTTAATTAAGGCTGTGATTATTTGGGAGCTCAAATGATGTCATGCCAAGCCAGAAGCATCTTTCCACAATCAGAACCCAGGAGAGCCAAGTAATCTGAAAATTATACCGCAGGAATCATAGGTAATCAGTAGGATAGTTTATCACAACAGGGAAAATTAGGGTGGAGTTATTTTTGCTGACTAGAAGCTCTCCTGAAATCACAGAAGAACACAATAAAAACCCCAAGGTTGAACCAGTGGTGGCTCAACATGCAAAGAGCTGTGACAGATAGACAACTGTTTTGTAAGACAAAATTATTCTGAAGTTTAAATGACACATAAAGGGGGGTTTGTGAATGCTAGTTGGGACAGACACCACTTGGTGTAAATTATATTTACAAAAAGCAAGTGGCTGCACTTCACAAACTACACACACACCAAATGACCCACACAGACATGTTAGCACACAAAATAAAATTTTATATTACCTTCAGAAGCTGGATCAATTGTTAATTCTACCATATGTTCAAGCATATTCTGTTACATTACTGTCTTCAGAAAAGCTCTCGGAATAGGAGGGAATGTGTGAAAACATCCATGCTGTGCCAGTAAGTAGTTATTTTATGTTTGTAATTTTAGTTTTACTGACTTTGGGCCTAATCCAGTACAGGGAGCCACAGCTCTCCTTCGTTAGAGCACTGGGAGGGTTTTTCGGGGTTGCATGGCTGTTTGGTGTGGAGGAAATCCAACGTTCCCCACCAGGACGTGCATCTTCTGGGGGGTGAACAGCAGCCTGTGGGTGTGGGAGGGCTGGTGGGACACAGAGGTCCTTTGGGACATCCTGGTGGTCTCCCCATGCTGTCCTAAACACACGGCCCCTCTCAGAGCAGGGTTTTGGCCATGGCGCAAGAGAGTTTGACCAACAATATCCAGCAGCCAGAGGAGACACCAAGTGATGCCTCTAAGGGTTATGTTAATGTAAAATAAAATTACATTATTGCTCAGCTACTGGTGTGTTTGTGAAGGCACACATGAGAACACCAGGGATTGGAACTAGGTGGTGTTTAAGGCCCCTTCCAACCCAAACCATTCCATGACTCTGTGATAACCAGATGCAGGACTGATTGTGTACATGCACATGTAGGAATCCACACCGTGGCTGCCCACAAGCCCCTCTTTCTCATCCCTTGGGGACAATCAACCTGTCCAAACTGCCAGAGCAGACCACTCCATCACTGGCCACCACCTTTCCCCAGTGCTGTGTCCCCCACAGGGTGTCCTCCCAGTCCCATGACACAGGCACAGCTTCCTTCTCACAGGAAATGCTTTAGGGCCCACCAGGCTGAAGACCCGCCCATACCCTCAGCCATGTGGGATCAGCCCAGCACATGGTACGGGAAAGCTGAGCTGAACACTACAGCACCCAAAACCATCTCCTCCAGGAAAGCCAGTTCAACCCAATGAAGTTAAGCACAGATTTTTTAGCAGGGCCTGTTGAAATAGGATAAGACGGAATGTTTTTAAACCCTTCAGGGTTGGTTTAGATTAGATATCGAGAAGGAATTCTCCAGTGTGAGGTAGGTGAGGCCCTAGCACAGGTTGCCCAGAGAAACTGTGACTGCTCCATCCCTCTAAGTGTTCAAGGCCAGGTTGAATGGGGCTTGGAGCAACCTGAGATAGTGGAAGGTGTCCCTACCCCTGGCAGGGGGTAGAACTGGATGGTCTTTAAGGTCCCTTCCCACACAAACCATTCTATGATTCTATAATGAATACTTAGAAGTGACTGAGGAGAAGATGAAATTCCACAGTGATGCAGGAGCAGTGGGCTGCCCATGCAAAGGTGTTGTGTTGGAAAAGCTGCAAGAGGCTCTCTAATGGTTCAAAGATGGTACAGGAGGCAATTAATTTTACTTTGTGGTTTGGTATGCCAGGGAGCTCATCTGCACAGGAAGGACAGCAGGGAAACCCACATGAGCATGACTGGCTGAATCATCCCATAGACCTCCACAAGCAGGACTGGTGGAAGTCACACTTAGATCACTTCCCGGACAGCAGAAGACTTGCATACACAGAAGCAAAACAGCAGGTAATGAGATATAAAGATGATGAAATGTGTGATGTCTCCAATACCTTAACTCTTTCTGGGCTCAGGTCAAGCACAGTTGTTTACATGGCCATGTTTCTGCATCCTCAGCTTTGAAAAATGAATAAGAACAGTTGCAAACACCACCATGTTCACAGTTGCATTTATTTTTCCTGTCTGTCACGGAAATCTGGTCTTGCAAGCTGGGTTGCCATAGGTAAATACGACTCCTATGCATAAAAAATGACATCATGCACGTCTCAGATTGTCACTTACTGTCA
>NC_087556.1:31520928-31528428 GCF_036250125.1 Pseudopipra pipra | reverse complement strand
GAAAAACTCAAGGTAGCTACAAATCAAAGAAGGTAAAATTGCCCTTAGATTTCTGGAAGTACGTGAAGCAGGAAACTCCCACACCAAACCTGCAGTTATTCAGGATTATAGAATAAAAAAGAAAAAAGAGAAAGAAAAAAATAAACTCTAGAATTATTGATGGCATTTTTCACAGGCACCAGCCACTACCTAAGCCAGGACACCTTTCCAGGTCTAAAATCAACCTCCAAAGGAAAGAAACAAAGTTTTGGTGGGGCTTCTTCCTATCATTGACTTTCCCTCGTCCACGTGAAGCCCAATGACCATCAGACATCCAGCCATCGCTTCCCCAGGAAATAATGGGGGGCTGTTGAAGGACTGTGGAATCGCTCCCCAAACCTCTTTGTGCCTTCAGCTACTCAATTGTTTGTTTCCAGCAGGACAGACCAGCTCCAGACCCCCCAACAGATCCGTATATGGCTTAATAAGCCTGTTTGGATTAGCTGGAGGCAGCTCGCTGCCCACCAGCATCTCGTGAAGCACAGAAGAACTGCACAAACATAAAGAGGAAATCCTAATCAAATTTGGATTGGTAAAGAGCATTCCTGACAATCCACACAATACCAAGACCAATTCAATTTTATTGGTTGTTATTCAAAAGAAAGGGCACTCACATCTCTCCTTTGTGCATTAATAACCTCACTCCAACTAGAGGATTGGGATTTTTTTTTTCCCAGATTGGGGTTTTTGATAGGGCTTGTTGTTTGCTTTATAACTAAACTGAAGACTCTGCACAGCCACGGGCCCAGGGAGCAAACCAAGCGTGTGCTTCAGATTTGCAGTCATGAATTCACCTTTTAAATGAGAGCACCACACTCTCCATACTGTCAAATTAACTTCTTCTCATGCACATGTCACAGTAAAATGAGTTTATCCCAAAAGCGAGGCAGGACCTTTGCTTTTCAATAACTCCTTCGGATTTCACATTAATTTTTGTTCTGATATTCTTTCTTTTTTTTTTAGAAACTTTTACAAAGTGCAGTGGGAGTTTGACATGGAAGCCCTTGTTTGTATTCCTACTTTGCAAAAGCCTCCTTAAACACTGCTGGAGGCTTAGGCCAGGTTTCTTTATTTCCTTTTCTATTTCTTTATCGTTAAGGCCAAGGAGTTTTTAGCGAGCAGAATCCTGCTAATCGCTTGCCCCAGCCCCCATGGCTTTGTTTCTGTCAAAATAGCTCCTTTCAGCGGCTGCAGAGCGAGCTGTCTGGGCAAATGAACTGCTCTTTCTCACCAGATGTGTAACCGTGTTTCGTCTTTCACAAGAGACAAGCTGGAGCCGACTCCTTCCGCTAGCTGGGCCTATGCTACATGTCTTACAACAACACAAATGTAAGCCCCTTCCTTTCCACACATGTTAAACTCATTTCCTAGTGAATTATTGGGAAAACACGGCGCTGTCCTCGCCGCCGTGCGCGGATGCTGCAGTTTGCTCCCCGCGCCCCTGGCACTGCCGCCACACTACGATGGGCTCCCTGGAATTCTCTGGCTGGGAAACTTTTGTTGCGGAAAGTATCACAGATTTGTATTTTTTAAAATATAATCATTTTTATTTATTTCTTTTTAATTTGCCTCCGGCCTCGCCACACCGGAATCTCCAAACCCTGAGGAACAAACACCTTCCCTTTCTCCCGAAAACACGCTGTTTACACCCTGGATTTTTTTCCATGTTGGAGGAATAAGGAGAGTTTGTTCAATAACAAAACAAAATCTAGAACCAAGTCAGCTCTATTCTGTTTGAACGGAGCTGATGTATCAAGGAACCAGCGAGTTTTCCTCAGCTCAAAACATTAAAGAACCAAAACAGTTAACAGCAAACTCAAATGTCGTAAAGCCCAGAGTGCCCCTCAGCCTGTAAAATTCCCCGGCTTCAGCTCTTTTTTTCAGTTACATCTTTATTTTAACAGGGCATTAATAATGCCAGTATAAGGTTGTATTATACAGGTTTGACCACAACCGTTTTTGCGAGATTTGCTGTTAAGATAAACAACCCAGCGGAGCTGCTCCGTTGGCAGCGGGACCCGAGTGAATGGCTCTCATTTTCCTGAGCTCCGGCGGGGCTGCCAAGCGCAGGTTGAGCTCCCGCGTCCCCTTCCCTTCGCCCCGTGTGTCAATCACCCCCTGGCATCCCCGGTGACAATTTCCATCCTCCCAGCCTGGAATTTCCACCTCCTCCAGCCCGGCAAAGCACTCCCTGAGCCCTGCGAGTAACCCAACACCGGGGCTGCTCCTACCCCTGGCCCCCCGAAATCTCTCTGCGTTAGCAACGGAGCCTTATTAAACCCATTTCTACCACTTTGTGTTTCACAGGTTGTTTTTTTTAATTATCTGCTGTCTGAGAGTAATTATTTACTTCCTGGAAGCTCACGTACCAGAACTCTGAGTTTGAAAGATTTTTCCATAACCTAATCCAATTCATCAAAGGCATCCTAACAAAATTACAGGCTCTGGCAGTATCTTTGCTTTTCACCTGATAAGGCTGCAGCAGAAGCCCGGGATGGTTTGTATCAGGGTCCCTCCTGGAGTATAGTTTTTGACAGCTTTGCTTAAATCCCTTCCCCCCCCTTTTCCTCTCTCACAAAAGCACAGGATTTTATTATTCCCTCCTCCTACAGCCATGCAATGCTTTGGGCTTGAAAATAATCGAGTATTAAGGTGGGGAGGGAAGCGGTGCAGGAGTCTCACCCAGCACATTTGGGATTTACTTGGGAACAACGCTCTCGGAGCCGTCCCTCAGCGCATCGCTCCACCAGCATCCCAGGTATTTCCACAGTTTCCTTAGCTGCGGTTTGTGCAGTGATTAGGAGCAGGGATTAAGAGGGAGTGATGTAAACGCTGTGACTCAGATGACCCGAGTGAAAGAAAGCAAAAGGGAGAAGGAAGCAGGTAAAAAGTTCTGGTTCTGGGGTGTTGCTGAGCTTGACGTTGCTGAATTACACAGATTACTTTGATTTGCCAATTTTTTCCCTGTTTATATGTGTATTTGAAGACCCAACATGCACCGTGTCCTCACCTTCCCCAGCACAGGACTTTAGAACAGGTGAGAAGTGTTGATACCTGTGTGCTACAAACCCCAATCCAACTACCCCTGTCTGCAAACAGATCCCTCGCAGCTACACCCATTAATCTACAATAAAACACGTTCTTAAGGAGGAAAAGAAAATCAATGTCAGGTTCCTGATGGCAATTTTTTCAAGCTCTGGTTACCCAGGAAAGTCATAATTTTTTAATATACTCTGAACTTGGTAGCGCCAATAGGACAATGAAAGCAAAAGAGCAGCTGAGCTATTTTCAGGTCTGTTCTTCCAGTAGTTTGGTGCACATCTTAAAGGAAAATAAGAATTAAAAAAAAAAAAATACACCAAACTGGTCTGTTTTCATTGCATTATGCAGATGAAATGACAAGTTGTCATTTAAGAAGTTAATAAACAGTCACCATTTTGCAGGTTATCCAAATGCTACTGAATAGAAAACCTTGGATCCCTAAATGATGTGTAATTAAAATTATTTAAAAAATCCTCCTTGACAGGCCAGGGCTTAGCCAAAATGTAAATGACATTAAAGAAGACAATGAATTTAATTTTATTTAATGTCCCTTTTTGCAGATCCTCATTTACATAGCATTTTTAACAAAAGCGTTGACCTTATAAATGCTGGCATTTGTACAGCTTCTGCAGAGTTGGATTTAATCATGCTTTCGCAAAGCCATAAGGGAAAAAGCTTTAAGTTCTCTGGTTGGATATGGAGTAGGAATAAAAACATTGGGACTGGTCAAATGTTTATCCTCCTTGCTTCTGAAAACAACCTGACAAGAAGATGTAAAGGTCTAGGGAATAACCCATTGCTGTTTGTAAGGCTTGGTAATAATCATACATAATCGTTTGGAAATATAGCTAATAAAAAATATAATGAGTGTTCAGCAAAATCGGCATTAGGCCCAAATTACATGATATTAATACTTGAACAGGTGCAGAAAGGCGCTTTAAATGAGGTAAATGAATAAAATGTCCCAGAGCACAACTGTGTGCACTGACAAAAAGTCAATCACATGAATAATTCAGCGGCCGGGACTGCCAGCAAAGGTCAGCGGCTCTCACCTTTGTGACGGGAAGTGAAAGGAAACGCTGCTGCTGACGAAAAAAAACCCCCTCGCCCTCCAGCCGCCGCGTTGCCACCCCGCCGAAGGTGTAAACTTGGAGTAGGGAGGAATTAAAGCGCTGCACCGGCCAGCCGGCGTAAAAAAAAATAATAATAAAATAAAATAATAGTAAAAAAAAAAACCTCAGCGTGAACAGCCAAGTCGTTTAGGGAAAATAATCTGAAATTACAGCCAGAGAAAGGTTAAGGGGGGTGGCTACCAGCAATGTCAATTATCTCCCAAATCTGAGGTCACTCGAAAGGTATTTTAAGAGCCTACGGGACTGAAATTTTGTAACAGCTGTTAAATATGACAAAACTTTTTATTCCCCCAAACTAAAGCTATTCCAAACTCTGTATGAAAGAAATGGGATAAGCAGATGTCTGGCTTCCATACAGGAAAGTAGGACACACTTGGAATGATAAGTCTCCTAAACTCTATAGAATAATGCCAGATTTATTGGGGAGGGGGGTATTTACTACCCACGGAGATGCCAACTAGCAGTAGGACTGTGATGGTACCATCTGGAAACCCGCTGCAGAGCAGGCGCTCGGTGACGCTCTGTGAGCACATCCAGCTCCACCAGCCCTGCCACTGCTCCACACTCCGTGTTCCGACAGGGACACGCTCCCACCGCCCCTGCCGACCCACCATCAACAGTTGGACCCCCGGCTTTGGGGTGCACCGAGCCCAAGAAGGCAGTGAGAAGTCGAGGGGATGGATCTGAGCAGGAATTTCCATCCCTCCTAATGAAATATAGGATGGTGGCACGGAGGAATTATTTTAGCACAGAGTGTGGTTTTGGTTTAGCAGTTACAGCGGCATCCTGTAATCATTTACAGCCCTTGGAATGTATGGGTGAAATAGGAGAGATTTATCTGTTCATAGTTGTGATATGTAGACAATGGGTGTTCCTAATGAGGAACATCTGCTTTTGTGTTTTCCCAGAAAACATTATTCCACTATGAAAATGATACTCCCATCCTTTTCAGCAACACCGCAAAGAAAATATGGGCCTTTTCCTTTCTTTTATTTGCTTTTCTTTGGGTCAGTCTAATTTCCCAGGGACACTTTTTCTGTGGCATCTTTTTACTGACTGCGCTGCAATTTACGGTGGGTTTGTTCTTTAACATGTGAGTTACTGTGCTGGAGGAACAGCCCCGAAATGCCAGAGGATCCTTAAATGTGTACAGTAATAAAAGCCTCCACACTCAGCCATGCTCCGTGAGAAACATCCAGGCGACGTAAATAAAAATTCCCAGTGAATTAAAAGGTCGCGGAGGCTCCCGACACCGAAAACTGCTTCCAGGCCTCAGGTTTTGCTTTTGCATTTTGAGCCCACTGCAGGATTCAAACGTATAATTACACAAGTTTATTTAAAATATCGCCACTGCTAACAAATTATTATTCCTGAGGTGCATAAGGGTTTTTTTTTTTTAATTTTCCTTCTGTTTGTTTTTTTTTTTTTAATCCCGGCACGATAAACAATTCAGACTATCACGGAGTCTCCTAGTGTGGGCTGGAACAAATGGGTGGCCATAGATCTCAATTCAGGATTGAATTATTGGTTCATATCCTGAGGACAAATATGCCTTATCTGGTCAAAAGCTGCTAAATGTATCCAAAGGACAAAAGGATCTAGTGAAGCATATTGGATATAATTCTTTTTTTGTTGTTTTAAAGCCAACTAACCAAGTGGTTCCACTTCTTATGGGAAACTGTAAATTGACCCCCAAATTTGATGGGGGAAGGTTGTCCTGTGATGCTCGAGAGGGAAACGCAAACCCAAAATTCAACGCCGACAACAAATTTAGGCAACAAACTCTGAGCACACAGGTCGAGGCAGCACAAATACCGGGGATTTAAAATCCACGTCAGGGGTTCCAGAGGGCTATTGCTCCTCCAGAGCTTTCTCATGTCCATGCCTTCCTCCTACATTTGCTGCAATTTGCTCATAGCAAACATCACATCCGACAGTCGTTCAGAAGCATGTCTGGAGAGGAAGAGCTCCACACCAGCCTCTGTGCCGAGCCCAGGGCAGCACGCCACCAAATTCTCCCAGTGTTTTCACATGATAAGTGACAACTCTCTTTAGAAGGCTAAAATACATGCCATCCTCATAAAACCCAAATCTTGAAAATTCCTAATGTAGCAGGTGATTAAAATTCCCATAAAATGGTTCTGTCTTTAAATTTAGAAGCACAGCAGATTTTTCATCAATAATTAAGATCACTAAAGCATTTATGCTGGGCATAAATGGAGTTTCAATCTTCCTTATTCAAATAAACATGATAAACCCATTAACCAAATGTTTTCTGATTTTTTTTATCTCTTCTCATGCTTCTGGAATATCAAATTATAACATAGTTCTGGTAGTTTGGGGGAGGTATAAAAGCACTGGTGTTGTGGAGCTTGGTCCAATTTCGCCAGGACCACCCTTCACACAACCGATATAAATTATCTCACAGCGATTCCAGGACATTATTATGTACATATCATTATAATCTCCAAAAACTTATGTTTTGCCACATTTTGTCATGCACATAGACCAAAAACATCAACTCCTTGTGCATTTTTCAGTGGACATTCAAGAGGCATGAAAGGATCCCTCTGACCAGAGCTCTGAATTGGAGTCCGAGCACAGAATAGCAAAATATTATTCTAATTTTCATTCCTGGTTAATTTTCCTCGCGTTCTGCTGCAGTCACACTTTAATGCAATTCACCATTTACATCTGCAAAAGTCACACATCTCTCAAAAAAAACTCTGCACAATGAACATGCCCGTAATCCAATAATAAAAGCTGTAACACGCTGCCTTGCATTTACTACGCCGCCAAGATTCCTCCACTTCCAACTATTTTTTAGCCAATAAAGCAGAAATAAATTCAGCTCGCAAGGCAACAACCCAGCGCGGTATGATTTCCATAGCTAAAACACTAAAGACAAATATAATTATATTGATTTTTTTGTACTTGGAGTTCTATAAAGTGGTGAACTTGTTCTCAATTGCCTGACACAATCCCAGAGTGATGGCAACAACTGGTCAGCCCTATTTGATTACTAATAAGAGAGATGTCCCTTCTGTCAGATACCTCACATTCCCCACTAAGCAAACAGCTATTTCAGCTAGTTAAACATTAGCATTGCTCTCCACTGGTGGTGCATATTTCTTTAGGCTTAACTCAGGGAGTTTTCCAGGTTTAATTTTTCAGGCACTGGACAGCAAAGTTCATGATCAAAAGATAACTTTGTCCTGAGAGCTACTGAAACACAAGCCTTCTTCAAACCAGACTAACCCTCTTCTTCACAAAACCGGTGTCATAT
>NC_087556.1:28399455-28494455 GCF_036250125.1 Pseudopipra pipra | reverse complement strand
ATGCACTTTGTTTAAAATGTATTTTCCTGTAATAGAAATTTATTATTTTCCTCATTAATAATAATATTTTATAAACATTTCTTATTTTTTCATGTGAATTTTTCAACAAGTATTCAGTGTTTTAATAAACTTTCATCTGAAAACATCCATAATCCCATTTTTCAGCTGAGGGAGTTTCTCACAAGATCTATTACAGAAGTTTCCCGACTGCATTTCAGGTGGAAGAATTACACAAATGTTCCATAAGCTTTCCCAGAGTATGTGTGAACACACGGCTATCCTCCTCCTTTTCCTGAATACTGAATTTACAGTTTTTTCTTTTCTGTTTTTTCAAGAAACAGAATTTTTTAAAATATCTTATTTAGTGCATAATGGTTTAAAGTACCTTAAATCACCTGAAAAATCCACTAGCTATTAAATTTCCAAGTACTAAGATGCATTCATTTGTCTGTATTTAAGGCGAGAGATATGGCTTGGTTCTGTGCTTCTGACTAAGCAAGAAAGAAAATAAGAACTCTAAATTTATCTCTTCCTTTCTACTTTTTGAGACACAAATATGGTAGCATCTTTGGCTATACAAAGTTGAAAAGGAATGTTAGTTTAATTGATTCCTCTGCATCAAATTTTTTTTATATAATTCAATCAGTGTGTTTTCCCAATTTTACTTTAATAAATTTAGATAGTAATACCTTTTGCGGATTTTTTTTTAATGTTGATACTCACTTAACCTACTTGCAATTCTAAAGAAGTCAACACTTGATTGTGACAATGTTCAAAAGAATTTCCTATGCCACAAGCACAGTAAAAACTTTCACCAATTAGTGCAGGAAAAAAGGAGGGAAAAGCCAGAGCGCTGGTGCTCAAAGAGCCAGGCCTTGCGGCAAAGCTGTCATGTCGAGTGGATTGATCAACAGGACCGCAATTTCTAATGGCATGTTGTCATGAAAAGTCAGCCACGGGGAGCCACCTGCTTTACTCCTCCTAGACAGCTAGCGAAAGGAAGGGGAGAGAAAAAAAAAAAACACCCCGCTCTGTACCTAGTTCTGCCAGTCCCTTTTGCTAACAATTTTGGTAAGGGTCTCCTGATTTTTATTCAGTAGGAATATGTCAAATCTCCAACCGTATTATCCAGCCTCTAAGATTAGAGTAGCGCAGAAGGCTGATGTTCTTTTTATTTTTTTTTTTTGGGGGGGAGGAGAGGGTGAGGGGGAAGGAGGGAGAGGGAAAAGAGGATGAAAAAAAAATTATCTCTATCTCCCAAATACTTCTCAGATCAGAAAATACATCCGTCACATCTCCAAACCAACAAAGTTTGTCAACGGCTTACAACATACATCTAAGACATTCTGCAAGTCAAGAACAACACAGAGCATAGACCTTCTGCGCGCGGTTTTATTTCAGCACCACCCTCCTTCACCCTCACCAAATCATGAAAGCCTGCATTTGATGTGTGGTACTTGCTTTGTTTCAATTTAGTTTACCTCTAAAACTTTTCCGATCAGATCGTTTATCCCAGGATCACGGCATTGTTCAGTCCTGGAACCCTGTCTTAGCTGGCATGGCCAACATTTACAAATGAATTGCATAGGCAATTGTGCAAAACACTATGTTGAAGACAAAGATAACAGCTTCCTTGTTTTGCTGTTGGAATATTTGCTCGTGCTTGATGGAACATAATTAATACTTCAAGAACTTCCACCAACTTACCATTGAATAACAGTGCCAAACAGTCTGTCTTAATCACTCTCCAGGAATGTGCTAGTGTCGTTTTAACCCATGGTTCCCATTCCCACCACTCAAAGGACATGGAGATTTCCCTCTTTTAATATATATGAAAGCTAAATATATTACTTTCATTCTGTTATGCCTCCCAGAATTTACTGCAATTGCTGAGGAATTAAAGCCTATTTAAAAATATACTCTGACACTGCACTATAAGAGAAAATGGAAACACTGGACTTGGCCACATCTGTTTGGAAACCTCTTACAATTTTTAAGCCTTTTTCTAAAACTAAGTTTTCAATGATTGTTGGAACAGACATTTAATTTGGTTTCACTTGTACAAAAGATTTCATGTTTCATACCTGTTTGCTTAAGAAGATCCAAACCAAAACTGTATTGCACACTAATAGCTAATTTCAGTGATTTTTTGGGAAACAAACCAGAAAATTTGGGGAAAAAAATTTTTCCGACAACCCTCATCTATGTACAAAAGAAAAAAAAGTCAAATAAAAGTTAAAGAACTTTTAAGTTCATGAAACCAAACCCCACTTGGCATGCAAATCACGTACTGTAACCTTTTATCGGCGCAGCCTCTGGTCTCATCAGTCGATGAAATTCTCAGCCCGCGGCAACAGCTTAGCCGAGGGACGCAGACCAATGAGAAAATATTCATTGTGTTAGCATTTCAAATGGCGAGAAAGGAAGAAGAAGCGCTAACTGATCACTGCCCGTGGAATTAATTGGATATTCCAAGAATAATGTCTCTCACTGAAGATCCTTGGAGGCTGAACGCTAGTAGAGACCACATTTTGTGCGGCGCCTTCAAAAAGAGACCGCTTGGGGGTAGTGGACATATTAGGGTTTTAGCGCATTTCCCTAAAGGCCAGAAAATAATCAGATTCACTGAACCAAACTCGGCTAATCCATTCCATAATTATACACACAAATCCAATAAACTTTGCCACATTACTGGAAAATTAAACTATTACAGTGAAGCCTTTTGCTACTTTGAGAAAGTTTGAATTCCCGTTTTATCCAAGTGAAAAAAAAAGGGGGAAAACCACCTCTGCGAAAGTCAGAAGTTTTGGAGGTTGCACATGCAGGCGTACACGCTCACATAGATGCACACGCACTGGAGCCCAGAGGAAGAGTAAGGCTTAGCTGTAGTCTTCTCTTATGCTTAACGCCCAGGTAGGTGTCCCACAGCTTCCTTCCTTTATACAGAGAGGATTTACGTTTCAGCTTTATTGCACATAGCCCAAGCATATGCAATGACCCTGTCCAATATTAGTATAGCTTTCCTTAGGACACATCTTAATCTAACCTTTTCAAGACTCTTTTGCTTTCAGACTCAAAACAGCATAAAAAATGAGCATTGTTGTGGAGCGCTGAGAGATTGAACCAAGGCTCTGGCTTGGTCCAAAGCAGTAGCCCTCTGGATAAACAGCTGCTTCTGCAACTAGATAAGCTCCATAGACCAAAAGGTAATAGAGGAGGGGGGGAAAGAAAGAAAGAAGAAGGAGAGAAAAAAAAAGGAAGAAGAAAAAAATTGAGATTAGGAACCTTCCCAAATGTTGCATCTTTCCTATCGACCGCTGGCCTAGCGTGAGGTGTCAATTTTGACTCCAAAGAGAGCACACGAATTCGCAGCGGTCCCATTATGCGGTCTCTGTGCTCATTGTAAATTCTGTCAACGAAGTCAATCTTATTAACTTCCGCACTGGTTCACACATGACATTTTCTTCAATTTTCTTGCTGACATCAAAAACATCAATTAGCAGCCCGAAAATAGGAAGGAACGAATGACAGAGCCTGATAACGTCAACTATTTGAAGCCAAGGGTAAATCTATTCTCCAGTTCTGAATGCGTTCATTACAATTGCATTTTCAAAGAAGACCTCCAAATAGCAAAGAAAATTAAATTTATCATCTAGAAATGCCTAGAAATTGTTTTTTTAATCCTATGTCTATCTCTCAATCCCAGAGTGTAATACAAAGTATCGCAATTCAGTTTTATGATAACATGCCACAACTTTAATAGAAAGTTTATAAAATATGCAGCCCTTGCCATACTTCCTATCACATAACAACTACAAGGGGTGAGAAAAAATTTGTCCAACAGATTGTAGCGTTGCCTTGTCTGCTCCATCAGTTCTCATAGGCTGGGACAGCACTTACACACACACACATGCGCGCGCTCTCCTGATACATGCACACGCATCTCCCCCCCCCTTCCATCCATGCTTGTGAAGAATTTATGAGCTATGCAATATCCAGTGACTTTAAAACCCCAGCAAACACTACATTACCGGTGTGCGGGGGAAAGGTGCGCGCCAGAGCTGCCTTGCATTTGCATTCGCCCAACTCTTTTCATGTTTCAGAGAAAACAAACCCAACTCCCTGCCCAGGAAAGCAAAGGGAAAGTCCAACCAAAGACTTGACGTGAACTGTCAAGCACCAAGCACATGCATTCAATCAGCTGCCAGAACTTCCGCTTGCTGAACTCTCGCCCTCTTTTCATTTTATTGACATTTTCAAAAATAAATACATAAAAATAACCTCCCAGTAACACAGAAACAAGACACCCGTGTCAACACAACATGGTCCATTTGCTGCGCTCAGCAACAAGTTTCAAGAGAAAGGTAAGCGTGTTTAATGCGAGGTAAAAAAAATTGTAAGGCAATAAACCTGGTTTTGTGGTCTTTAAAGAAGCCCCGGCTTGCTTTACTTATTTATTTATTTGCTTTGCTGCTGTGCCTGCTTTGTGAACCACCGTTTCATGCTTGTATTACATCTCCTAGGGAGTGAATAAAAGCAAGTTTAGTGGTGACCAAAGACACTCACTCGGACTTAATGCAAACAGAAAGAGCAGCTACACCCTGATAAACAGATCACATTCCTTCAGCCCATTGATTTTTTGATCTTTTGACATTTTTTTAGTTGTTTCCATTCCCTTCCTTGTCTTTTCCTCAATGTCACAAAAGACAAAATGTCTCGGCAACTGATGCCTGGGCTATCTATTAGCTGTCAAGATGCCTTTTTTTTTTCCCCGGCACTGGCTAAGAAAGCACAAAACAGAAAGCTGAAAACTGGCAAGGAAACAAATTGCAGGAATCATATAATTTAATGGGCTCATCATATTCTGGGATTTTGGCTTTTCCACATCTGATCTCTCTGGTAAGCAGCTGGAAGGTGAAAGGGGGAAGGAAAAAAAGGTTACACTGAACGGGTTTCTGTAATTTTTGTTGCTACATGAAAAGAAACTAGAGAAGACAGAGGGGAGGAAAAACAGAAGAACTCCTGGGAGGTTTGGTGAGGTGCCTCCGTCTCTCTCGCAGTGTTTTCCTGCCCGCGCAGAGAAGTGAACTCGGCGCAGAATGAGCGTCTCAGCTCGGCCGTACTTGGGAGGGATGCTGGACATGGAACAGAGGCAGCTGGCGCTTGAAAAACTTGTACCATTAGTTTACAGCAGAAGAGAAAAGAAAAACTCTGAGACACTCATGACTGATGGTTAATCTGCCTGGTTTGTTTTTGGTGGTTTTTTTTTTTTATTTCTGAAATTTCATTTTGGACATTTTACTGTTTGCCACAACCCCTGCCAACTCTGATCAGAACGAAGGTGAAGCGCAGCTTATGTTTTATTTCCTATAATTTGCAGCAGATGATTGCAACCTGTGCTTAGAAGGCTTTTGATTGAAATGAATAAATTATTAGTCAGAAAACACAATCGTTTTAAAATACAAGCGAATCAGAATGAAACACACAACAAAATGGTCTATATTTAAGAAAAATAGTAAGTAAAATATAAAAAAATTCTAGGCAAACTATAAATCTTCAGAAGATAATTATGCAAAAATTCTCAGCGAATATTTGTGTTTGGTTTTGAATGCAAAACCTGCAAAAACCACCAGAGAAACTGCTTCTTTTGATTTTACAAGATTTCATAAAGCAAAGAAGTGAGTGGCACAAGAAAGATGAATTATTTTACAAGCAAATCTACCAGTGTCATTCAAGGAACAGACACTTTAAGCACAGAAGGGAGTGTAAAACAGAATGAATTTGTCCTGCGACAGCTTTTTTTATGTTGTTTTGCATTTGCAATTTCTAGGAATATGCCTTTTCAAGTTAGAGCCCAATCCTGGTAATCAATTACAAATGGGTGTTTTGAGTTTTGCCTGTGAAAGGGCTTCAGAGCCTCTGACTGCATTCAAACAAATCTGCTGGACCATGGGCAGGGAACGTGGTTTTGTCTTTTTTATCAAGTTTATATGTCTGACAAGAATCAACTCATTTTGCCAATGACATCGCTGTTTATCTTGATGTTGAAATTGCATCCACTTGGTAGAATGGAGATAAGGAAATTTGACAAAAAGAAAGAAAAGTGTAATATCTGTTATATGTAAAATATTTTCTCCAAAATATCAGGAGTACTAAATTATTTCTCCTAAAACCTGAAATACTGCACTGCATGCCAGGAATAAGCTTCCCCCCCCCTTAAATAAGTTCAAGTTTAACTCCAAGAAGCAGGTGCAGACTTTGAAATATTTTTATCAGCTTAAAATATATGAAGGAGAAGAAATCTGCAGAACAGCTAGTTCAGCTTCTTTGAAAGCATACCTTAACTTTGCTGTTTATAAGTAAAGTTCATTGGTGTCCAGGTAAACCCCTGGGCTTGAAAAGAAGAAACAGATTTTACAAAATACCCCTTCTATTTTATTTTCCCTTGTCGTTTCAGTCCGGAAATCCCAGCGATCATCCCTGCTATTCATGTGTTGATATTATCAGAGGTTTATAAAAAAAACATGTCTGATGAATTAAAACATGTGACTGGCCAACAGCAGCAGCCCAACTGACCACAGGTTAGTGAGGGGGATGAACTATGGTTATGTTTTTTTAAACCCCACGCTGTCCTTGGAACGGAGGCTGCATTCGGCTCCATTAGATACAGCTACGGTGCTCTTGATCTATTATTTACAAAGAAAAACCCTTCACTACTTAAGTGGCCCCTTCTACTTCAGCCTTCAATTTCAGCTGCATCAAACAACTTGGAAAGGGGGGGGGGGGGGCGAATGAGAAGGGAGGGAGGAAAACTTGAGTTTATAATATAATTCTATGCAAAAGAAAATTATATTTGAGTAAAAAAATTCAGCATGCCTGGAATAAGGTTTTGCATCCAAACTGCAGAGCTGTCAGCTTCATCCAGAAAAACTAAAATGATAATAACCTTACTTTTTAATAAAACTATGTGACGTTTTAAGGTAGAATTTATACACAGATGCACAAAACAATTTATCTCCTCTTTAAAAAGATGAAAGACTGAATAAGATTTCCAGGACTTCTCATTGTAAAAATCACCATATTTCATTAAAATATAATTTTGCACTAAATTCTGTAATTATCAAGACTATTCTTGAAGTCATACTGCATTCAATCTAATTAGAAAGCTTAGATCTCACCTTTGTACTGAACTTTCAACTCTCTGATGCCAATTAGAAACTATTTTAAATGAATTTCCCAATTAAACTGACTCCTGTGATCAATTCTGACAGAAGATAAAACCCAGAATTTTTTTTTTTTTGGGGGGGGGGGAGGAAAAAAGAGAGGCATAGAGATGTACAGCCTATCTGTATTTCTGAAAATATTTTGAATGGTTTTTGCATCCTTATTATGATGAATATCTCATCTCCTATTCCTGGAACATCCTCTCAGAAATGGCTTATATCAAAAGTGTTTAAACTGCAATTAGTATTGTTTCATTATTCAGCACGTTTCCATTTGCAATAAATAGCTTGTTTTATTACACTCTATATTTGGTTCTCATGTTATAAACTATCACATTAGATGAATTATAAATGTAAACTATTAACAGTTTAGATTCTTTTAAGTTGTTATCAATTTCAGGCTTTTGACAGCTTAAAGGAAATTCTGTAAGCATACCTCCTCTCCTCTAGAAAACGACTCCTATAAAGCTAACAGCCACCTCACAATTAATAAATGGCTGTATCCTCTTCTGGTGAAGAACAAAATTAACTGAAGTTTCCTATATAAAAGACCATATAATTAACATTAGTAAAATGTGGCAAGATATTCCGACAGCCTAATTATATCAATGAGTCATCTAACTCCTGTTTGTATCAATTCAATTTATCTTCATTTCAATCAATGCAGCCTGACGGATAGGTATCATTAGAAGTGACAAAGCATCACGCTGCAGAAAAATGCAGGACAAGGCGATATCCCAGATAAGGCAGCCTGAGACCTTCTAGCGCTGCGTAGCTGGAAATGACTCCTTGTATACACATCATTGCCTTCACTAAGGGTGTCTACAAGTTATCATTAGACACATTCATTGTTAAAGACTAACCAGGTCAGTGTTTCTGATCAGGTTGCAAATTAGACCAATTGAAGTGTTCTTAACCTACAGACTGGTGTCAGTAAGGACCTAACGGTGCTGAAGCTACATAGTAATGTGTGCCGAGCACATCACCATTACTGCACATTTCATGCTGAACAAAAACAGATTTAAGCTAAACATTTGGGAAGGGGTGTGTATAGAGAATACAAATTATACAGGCGACATAATTAATTTGTTTTAGTGCAATTTTGAGGCAAACCAATTGTTCAATGGCAAATATATTAATCAAAAGTGCAGACTTGGGCAATGAGAGCATTAGAGGTGCAGATAAACATGTCATTATAAAGCCAAGGAACCAACATGCATTTCTATTTCAAATTATAATCCTGCTGGCTTTCCATATAATAGTTAAATAACAGTTTTCAGAAATACAAATGATGACTAAATGAGGGGTTTAAAGTCTGATCTAGCATGAGAATTATACTTGGCTGAAAAAGCTGATGTTGGGAAGGAGGGGGGAAGAGTAAAATGGTTTCACTTTTGACACTTATCATATTTTCCTCCATTCTATTTTCCTGAATGAATTCTAGAGGCAAGTGTTGCATCCTGCCTGCTCTTGTCAGTGGGGCATGGCACACTAGTCAAACCAAACCCACAGAGCACCAACCTATAGAAAATACCTGCACAAAGTTAGGCTTTTGTTTTTCATGTAATAAACTAGCATGCAAAGCATTCACTCAAAGCATGTAAGCTATCGGTGCTTCCCTGCTTGACTGCTATATGTTGGATAAAAAGGCATTGCTGTTGATGGGTTATTAAAGGACATTTATTTGGAGAACTTCCTCCTGAGTTACTTTGAACAGATATAACAGTTAATAGGTGTAGGGTTGGTTGAAAGCATATAGTCAAAATAATTAAAAACACACAAGAAAAAAATCACGCAGGATGCACAAGACTCTGCAATATAGCAATTCACTAAAGAAGTCTGGTATATGAATTTACGGATTTGGTGTTGCTTTTTAAAAAAAAAAATATCCCCATCAGCAAACAACAGAGATCTCCATGTCAATCACATATTTTCTAATCACTGCACAGAAGTAGGGACTTTGTACAGAGAGCATGTCCATTAATCAATATGCAAAGAATACATTGTCTCAAGAGTATGTATTTATGGTTATAAGTTAAGATGATTATGCAGCATGAATTTCTGAGCTGGAAAACTCTTTATCGGTTAACAAACAGGAAGCAATCCTCAATTTAGAGCCATGTGCAGTTTTGTCCTTAAAGGCTACTTTAAGAATTCAAGTAGAATTAAGCTGAAATGAGTGACAAGGTGGAGAGGACATGGGACACTGCAAGACAAGCAGTGACCAGCTGGAGCATTTCAGGTCAGCTGATAAGCAAATGGTATAAAACATCTGACCTGGGTAATTATAACTGATAAATGCAAGGAAATAATAACCTTGTATGTGCACTCAAAGCTGTCCTGGGGTTACCGTAATGCTCTGTGTCAGTCTCTGTCAGGTGTACAAGGGCTATGCTGAACAGCCCAGCAAAACCCACAGGAGGAGCCCCTCAACTGGGATCCAAACCCTCAAGCTGATGAGTTTGGACCATACTAGAGCAGATTTGATTAGGAGTCATCAAGAAAGGCTTCTAGTATTCACCCCACACTCCAAAACCATCCCCATTTTATGATTACTGTTGAGCAACGCCAATTTTTCCCTCTATAGAATTCTGTTTGTATAAGCACACTGGCTGCAAGTTTAAAAAAAAATGGAACAACCACAACTCCAAGTAAAACACAGAACAGAAGAAGAAGGAAATTAGAAAGTATCTTGCTAATTAAAAAAATAATTAAGTAAAAGCTTTTCAGACAAACTGACTCAAATTCTGAATGAGCTGCTTCGCAGTTTAGAGAGTCCGAGCCAAATGACGGTTACAAGCTGAAAACAAGTGTTATTACAGACTACTATCTAGACATGGGCCAAGCTAAACAAGGCTTTGAACATCTCCAGACAATGCTCTGAATGTGAACCTGATCCAAACTCTACCACTTGTTCTCATCTCAAATTCAACTCAAAACCAGAAAAACCTGGATGCTTTAACACGCACTTTCAGAATTTTATTCTGAATACAATGAGCATAAATATACACAAGCCAAAATAAACCAGTGAGCCAGGATCTTGAAAAGTAACCTGGAAAGAAAAATAAAGATTGGAATGGATCTTTTTTTAAGCAGTTGTCCAGAGGAGGACTGCACATACACATGCGCTGCTTGTCTGTCTACAGACTGCATGTGCAGTCAATTGCTATTACATATCTGCACACATAACAGCAAATTTCAATGGCTCTTTTGTAACACAGCTTAAACTTATTCAAGCCTTGGTTTTCATGTGTTTACAACCTGGCCTCTAACTTTTGCTCTGAGGTGAAATATAGCTGGGCAACATCTGTTTCCAGCAATATTAAATTATTATTAAAAATGTTTTAAATAAATTAGAATTAATGTGTTTGGGTTTTTTCAGAGAAACTAGTTGCTCTCTGTGGTGAGATGGGCTCTCAAGTATTAGGAAAACTGGTATAGCCTAGATTACAACCCTTTTTCTATGGAAAACAGAGGCAGTACCACTGTCTCTTCCATCACCCCTCTGCGCTGAGCCAGATGGACAATCTACCAATAAATACACAGCTCTTGAAATTTCTGCTGACACTGTACCTACACAAAGGAAGAGTGGAGGCAGTCTAGACCTAGAAGTTGTACAACGGCAAAGGATCTAAGGGGCAATTCTCCTTAAAGAAGGTGGCATTGCCAAAGGTCCCTCCTTTCTCCTTAAGCCACCTTCTCAGTATGTGAGAATCTTCTCATCTTAAAGAAACTCATGTTCTCAACACTTCTGCCCCGCAGGGAAGGCCGCTATTCCCAATTTACTCAAAGGACACAAGACATGAGGAAGACCATGTAATTTACCTCATCTGGCCATCAGTGGAGCATGATCCCAAACCCACATCTGGAGCTAACACCCTAGGAGCCAGTCAATGAAAGTAATTATGTGTCTGACCTCAAACAAATAGTAGGAACTCACTGTTTAAAAATTAGTTCTTTCTCTTGTTCTCTTATCATGGAAATAAAGTATAACAAGATTTATCCACGGGCAGGCTGAATGCAGTTATTTCTGTAGACAAGATAAAGCTTTGAGCCTTAACTGATGTGTAATATTTAAATATGGTCAAAAATCCAGTTGCTATCCCAGAGCAACCTGATATCCTCCCTTTCTTCCTATTTTCTCCCTCCCCCAAAAGTCCAATTGTTCTGAGGGGATGGAGATTAATGATATTCATACTTCAATAACAGCTACAGGGAAAAAATAAGCAAATATATTACAGGACTCAAATTACAGTAGTAAGAAAATACATCATGCTGTGATATAGAGATATAAATGAATTAATCCTGACATCTGCTTCTTTTGCAGAGGAATTAGTCATAGGTTGAAGCTGACCTTGCAAGAAGCGTGCAAGGTGACCAACTAAGAACGTGTAAGCAGTGCCCACTGCTCTCCCACATTATGGAGACAGTGCTTTTCAACCTCCTAAATCACACTACAGTCTTGCACAGGGTGTACACCAAAGGTCACCCCACTTTGTACACTGAACCAGCAGGCAATTGCACTAAGAGCTACCGGGCAGTGAGTGCATTTGGTGCAGCACAGATAATCCAAAGATCAGACAGGTACCTTGAGACCCAACTCAGCTATAGCCTGTAGCAGCAGCCCAGTGGATTGTCACACAGTCAATTTCTCTCTAAATTTTGGGGTTTTTTCTGAGCTTAGAGGAATGTTTTATCTGCAACTGCAACAACATGCAAGAGATTACCATGACAAAAGCTATTCTCATCTGGTCAGGTGTCTTTTTTTTCACAACTCATCATGGTGCTTTCTGGCATTAAGACACTTGTCAAAGCATCTTCGTG
Source organism: Pseudopipra pipra (assembly GCF_036250125.1). Taxonomy (NCBI): domain Eukaryota; kingdom Metazoa; phylum Chordata; class Aves; order Passeriformes; family Pipridae; genus Pseudopipra; species Pseudopipra pipra. Next base: position 28,482,408 of record NC_087556.1, on the reverse strand, counting down.
GCGTATCTCCACACTTTAAAATCAAATCTTCATGTACAAGTTTGGGCCAACAGTTGAAAGGCAAACAAAGGCAGCAATCCTAGCAGGTTACAATGCTCTTGCCATATGCTTCCCTTCAGGCTCACATTTCTGCAAGATGTGAACTAGTTGTCAGTAAGGTAGAACTGCTGATTGTATGCTAGGATTAATACATGTATTGAGGAACTCTGTACCTCCACAGCATTTCACTAATATTTTTAAAGAAAATACATTACCATGGAAGGAAATGTGGTTCCTGCATAAACAGAAGAGCTATTTTTCAGAAAGATTTTAGAATCAGACACACATTGCACGCCTGAAAAATAAACCCACACTCAAGAGACTTTTCTTAGTGAGCACCAATGTCTTACAAGGACAAAGAAATCCTGTTTTTAATGAACTCTCTAAGTAAGTTTTTACATAATATATTTTTAAAAGTGAATAAACCTGTTTTAACGTGATAGCTTCTGTAGGGCTCAAGAGACATTCTAGTCTATTGTGTCGACGGATTAACTCTATTCACCAAGAAAGAGTATACCAACATGTTCCATTATGCCCAACAACTGCAGAGATCCTCACAAATGAATGGTGTGCTTACATATGTGTGCTGAATCATCAAATGCCCTTTAGAGCAAGGAGAACCTGCAGCTCTAACTTCAGCCTTTGCTGTGCAAGTTACTTAAGGCCTTGCTGTTGCAAAATGCGAGTCACCCTCGTGGAGACTCCCAGCTCAAAGGACGTTCCCAGCCCATGGGCTCTGCTGGAGAAAACAACCACAGCTCAGGATAGCACCACGCTGCTGCCCACCCTGCAACTCCACCACATGTAAGTAAACCTCAAGCACAATCTACTGGAATCTAACCTGCTGAACTGTCGTACCCTCACAACCTCTTCCAGCTCAGAAACAGGGGTGTAGCCCCTTCTCCATGGAGCAGTATGGGAGCCTTCCAGCAGATCGATGAGGGAGAGGGAAGCCAGCACTAATATTTTAAGGAGTCCAAGTCAGATGCACTGGATGATCTACGCTGCAGTCCAGCCTTGCCTGACAGCTCTAACTCTTGGTTAAAGCACATTTTTTGGTTTGCAAATACGGGAAGTGGGAATACTTTGGGTGAAACCTGGCCTTAGCAAAGAATGAGAAGCTTTGCAACCCGTTTTCCCTGAGGGCAGCATTTTGTCCATTTTTTTAAAGACAACACCAGGCAGAATATGAAGTAAAGGATTCCTCTTTGCATTTCACAGAAGCAGGTATTCAAATACTGGAGGCTATCAAAAGTGAGAAGAGCTTCATTTTCTTGTACCTTCACTAACAGATTGAATTTAAAAACAATTAGAAGCCCTGGAAAAAAATAATTAAAAAAAAATCATAGCATTTCAAGGGAATAGCTCATACTACACACAGTGGAGTTGTCCCCAGCCCAAGATCTGCTGTTCATGGATGTCAACAATTGTTGATACTGCTTCCTTGGTATGAGCAAAAGAATTATTTGTTTTTTTTTACAGATAGGTTTTAGGAGGTAGCTGTTGATTTCAGTCAGTCTCAGACCTTTACCCTGTAATACGGTCCTCAATGCAAAGTCTTGCCTTTCTATTTAGGTAACAGACTCCGGTGCTATGGGGCCCCACAGAAGGCTCAAATATCCACAAAGAAAATACCTACGAATGACTCTTCCTACAGCTGATCTGGTAGAAATCCTTCCACCTGCAAAGACACGCTTTTGTGCACTGTCTCACTCTGAGATGGGCTGTGTGAAACCACAAAAATGCAGCTCCAACGGCATAAGCTCCATCTGCGCTATGAAGACTATTAAGGCTAATCCAGCATTCCTAGACTGTGGTGTGAGACATTCCCAGTATAGACCTGCTCCAGCAGCACTCTGCCAGTGAGTTAAGTACTCTAAAACCATAACTCGTCTCGTATTTCTCCAGGCAGCCACGCCAGGTCCGTTGATCCCGGCTGCTCATTCGTGTCTTGCCCGTGCAGCTGGTGGCCAAGATGCACAATGGACCAGACAGTGGGACCGACCCCAGCCAGGGCCATCCGTCTGAGTGATTTGAGGGTGGGCTACTTTTAGCCCAGAGTCCATCTCTGATTTGGTTTCCCAATCATGGCAGTACAGATGAAAGCATGGTTTATCATCTGCTTGAGTGGGCCCAACCACGGGCAGAAGCCCAAGTTTGCAGGTCTCTATGGTTTCCATCACTGCTCATCTAAGCTCACAATGAACCACTTTGAGAAGCTAAAACCATACACTAAAAAAAAAAAAAAAAAAAAAAAAAAAAAAAAAAAAAGAAGGAAAAAAGAAGCCCTCCTCTGCCAAGTTATCTGTCACTACAGCTTTCTGAGTTAGCTGACAGGAGTCAGAAACGTCAGCACTGTGGTAAGGAGAAACACAGGAGAGCCACAGTGAGGCCATTCCCTTCAGCTGCTTCAGTCGGATGCCGTATGAGCCAGAGTGCAAAACCATATCCCAAAGACAATGTGCATGGGGGGTGAATGCTAAAGCTGGTATGGGCACTGAAAGAAAACCTTGTCAAACTATACCCTTGGAGCACACACAGTTTAAACTGGAGAAAGCAAGCTTTAGCCAGCATGGTTTCACAACATTTTGCCCTCCAGTGAGCAAAATCAACCATATCATCAAAAGCACAGTTTTGCTGGCATAATTGCATCTATGGAATCACGGGGGATTCTGCCTGAACAGCTACAATGGTGTTTAAAAAACAAAACAAAACAAAACAAAACAACAACCAAAAAAAAAACCCCAAAAAACCCCAAACAAACAAAACAAACAAAAAAAACCCAACCAAACAAAAAAAACCCCAAAAAACCCCAAACCAACCAAAACCCAGAAGAAAAAAATCCCAAAACAAAAAAAATCCCAAATCACACTTCATCATATCCTTAACCAATGTAGTGTGTTGGCAAAAGTCTTCAAAGTAGACCTGGCCTGTATTATTATCATCACACCTCGTATCAGACAAAGTATTTTTCTCCACTACCTCTGCTGCTTAGTTTAAGCCTTACAGTTCATGCAATAGAAACCAACTTATTTTCACTTCTGCTTATACTCAATCCCCATTTTCAGGTTTACAGACCTGATGGATTTCAAATACTGCAGGGGAGAGTTTAAAACCAAATGCCTTCCTCTTGAACGGGCTTTGTAGGTACAATTTTTCACAAAAAGCAGAGGGAATCCTGGCTGTGCAAAACTTTTTATCACTATTGCTAATAACAGGAATTCTCCTTACCAATCATGCATTCAGGCTTCTAAAACCATTATAGGTAGGTAGCTGCTGGCTACCAACGGTGTAACTGCAGCCATACACAGGCGCCCTAACTTAGCCTCCACAATTAGCAACTCTGTCTTCCTGCCAATGCTGATTGGCAGACCTTGTAGGGATGATAAAAACAGGTATAAAATTAGAAAGTGTATCTTCAGATGTTATTGGGAAAATCAGTATGGGAGAGACGAGTCATGGCTGGTGGGCTGCATGAGGAAAGAGCAGAGGTAACTGTGTGGGGATGACACCCATCACAAGAACAACCACAGGAGGCACCAGCTGCTAGCTGGACCACAGACGTGTGTTTTTAACACCTGGACAGACATGTTTACTGTGTGACCATGACTGTGCCATACCCTCACACTAAAATTCAAATTAATTGCTCCTGAAAGCTTCCTCCTCTACTTTATAGTTGCTGCTGAAGAGATGGAGTGTGGTTGCTGAGACTCTCCACATCCTTCACTCCAAAAACAAGAGCCTCAGTGTGCTTGCCATGACACCAGAGCAGCCCCCTCTCTCCCCTGCTAGCATCCACACATCCCCAACCTTCGCTGCCTGCCCAAGAAACGTGGAGGTACCACGGAGGGTTTCCAGGTTTAGTAAGTACTTTGCTGACTTTTGGCAGGCAAAGGACAGAGCCCCATGGCTGCCCCAGAGCCAAGCAGGGGCATCAGCCCCACAGCCCCCTCCAGCCACCAGCCAAAGGACAAACTTTGGAGAACTCTATCCAGAAACATTTGCAGTATCTTGCGCCCTGGAACCTTTTGTGTCTTTCTTTGTCCCTGTTATCAGGAGAATTTACATGAGAAGGAAGAGCCACTCTGTTTCCTGAAGGCGAAATGCAAGTTTTAAAACCCGTTTAAGAGCTAAAATGGGCAACAGAAAATAAATGCAGGTTTAACATTGCCTCTTTATCATTTTACAACTGCAATGTCAAGGAAGAACTCTCTTCCCACTCCGAACCTGGCAAATCCAGAGTTAAGAGCATAACTGCTTGATGTGTGGCTTTTTCTTTTTCCTTTTTTTTTTCTTTTTTAAATCACTTCTCTACTGGAGAGGAGCCTGAATTCAGAGTAGTGGGTATCTCAACAAAGCATAGACTCCACTTACCACTATGGGGAAAAAGAGAGAGAAAAGGATTCTGCTACATTTCTTGAAAGCATTTGCGCTTTTACCAAGCAACTCAAATAATATTAATAAATTAAACACCCTGTAGAGTAGAGAATATCAGCTCTAACTCATGACCTCCAGCAATTCACACTGGGTTGATTTAAGACGTTGTCACTTCTACCTTTCTCCTGAGGGCTGATACCCTCACCTTCAGATGGCAGAAGACAACATGTGCCCATGTATCAGCTGCAGCCTGCTCCCCTACATGCTGGTGGTGGTTTAGGGTCACGCACTGGAGTTAGCACCCATCCTGCTCCACAATTTCTCCTGCTCTGAGGGTGGGCCAGGGCAGGCAGATCTGCTGCCTGCTTGTAGGTCAAGGCCCTGAAACTCATACCTTGTACTCCCTGCAGTATCTGCTAATTACAAGACTATCTATCCTTCCTGGTTGGAAACTGCCAACAATTTTTGACTTTTAGTAAGTTAGCCCAGTAGCTTTCTAACCACACTGTTTAAGTGCTCCCCACCAAGACCATCCTACAAATCTGCAGCAAGAGCAACTACGTCAACTACAGGCAGCAGGCTGCAGCACGCATCGTCAACCGGCAAATCCCAAGGGTCTTGTTATTTGTCCAAGACAAACAATAAACTGTGGTGGCTTAAAAATACTGGAATAACATCTTCTGACCCTGAATGGCCATTTTTTAGACTTATTTGCCACCCCTGTGTCTCAGACACGAGGACATTTGTTTGAATGGGGGCCCAGGGCAGTGCCCACTTAGTCCCATGTGAGCTGAGGTGACACCCACCCAGCGCTGCAGAGCAGGAGGACAGGCTTTGGGGTCCAGCCACACCGACTGCCCCCGTGTGCCTCACAGTCTTCCCCAGACCGTGGCTGCTCTAATACAAGCCAGGCACAATTTCCACCCACAGTGTCCTTGTGTCTGCTCCGTGCAGAACTAACAGACAGCTCCCAAGGACTGCAATACCAGGCTCCACTTTAATGAAGAAAGTGGGCTCAGTCAGCTCTTCGTCCCCTCCATACCTCCTTCCTCACAGAATGCTGGTTTTCACCACTGTGAATGAGGATAAGCCATGTGAACAACCTATGACCTTCCCATGGCCCTGTTTGGATGGAGGAATGCTTTACCAATACGAGTAGCTAATCCAGAAGCAGATATATCACCTCAAGCTGGAGGAGAATGGCCACAGCCAGCCTTTGTGCCCAGACAGTGAGCTCTCCAGTGGAAAGCTGCCTCTCTCCAGCCCAGACTCTGCTGACAGTGGTTTCTCTCCCTGCTTTCCATCTCTCTTGCAGCCACACAGGCAAAGCCAGGACACAGTCAGGTCTTGGCTCCTTTTACTTTTCCTCTCTTGGCACTTCTGTGCTGACTGGGAACTACCAGCAGGGGAGTTTTCTTTCAAGGTACCATCATGGCAGCCCCAGCATCCCAGAATAGCTGCACAGATGACATCCTGACTCAGTCCAGATGGATGTGTGCAGGAGAACTGACAATCAAAGCTGATGCAAAAATATAGGAAGTCTGAAGAAAAATATTCCAGACTGCCACAGCTTGCTTTCAAGAGTGTAAATACACATTTAAAGCATCCTTGGATTTGCCAGAAGGGCTGCAAAGAAGACATCAATGATCCTGGTCTAAAAAACCATGGTGGTAGAGACAGAGTTGTACTCTCAGCATGCTCACCAGAAGATGGTAACAAAATCGTGAGGATTCACAAGATCTCATCCAATTTTAGCATCTACCCATCCCAGCACAAGCAGAACTAGATTAGTTCTTCGAGCTGACACCCCCGCAGGTGGGGTGTTTTGCCATACCTGACACTGCCATCACAGTCACCACATCCTTTTGCCGTATCGACACAGCAGGACGTGGCAGCACAGTCCAGCAGGGATGACTGCTTTCTCCCTTCACTAGCTGCTCCTTCCGTCCTTCCACTTGTGGCCATAGCTTCTGGCACAGTGCAAGAAGGTTGTCATCAGTGTAATTCTGACTTCTGGTTTTGGGACTAGCTCATGGGAGTCCACACAGGACCCTGTAGCTTCCAGAAAAGGGGTACCTTTGTTCACCAGGAGGTAAAATAAAAAAAAGGAACCCAAACCCTGCCTTAAAAAAGTCACTAACTGAATGAACCATCCCAACAAAGCCAAAATCAGACCATTAAGGGATGCCCTTTCCCCAGATGATGGAACTACAGACAGAAGTGATGAGGAAATTCTCCTTTCTACTCACCCAGTGATCTGCAGAGGAGTAAGTGACCTCTACAGCAATTAGATCCCCTGATGAAGTTAATCCAGCAGACAGTCCCACTATTCAGAGAAAAGCTACCATTAGGCAGTAAGGTGACAATTTTCACATATATACCTCCCTGAAAGGATTTACACACAAACACCCTTCAAACATGGATATCAGACCTACCTAACTTAATGAGCCATAACCTAATGAATGGCTAAGAGAATACTAACTCAAGAACTCAAATAACCAACAAGAATTATACATGGAAAAATATGTTCTGATAGCTCTCTAGAATAGTGAGCTGAGACCTACAAGAGTGGTGTTTCTATGCCCAAGCTCTGCCACTATCCTGGCTTCAGGACATGGAATCTACTTCAACACTTGCAATCTCTTCTTCTACAAACTTATTCAAGATCCTCAACGACAAAAATGTTACATGAGTGGAAGGAAAGGAAAATCTTTTGCCAAACGAAATTTTGCCCAAATACTGCACTCAAATCCAAATTTCATTTCCAAGCCTAGCATGTACTCAAATGCAAGTGCCAAGAGGTCACTGTAGAACACCGTATAATTTTTTCACTGAAGCTGAGAGCCTATTCTAGTGCCAGGGTAGAAACTGGAATTATTGTGAGAGGACTGCTCCATGCATATAGTCCCACTGATCCCCCACAGTAGCGCTGGAAAATGCATTCAGGATCCATGTCTCCATCAGCAAGTAAAACCAAACAACATCTGATTATTAAAAATGGTCAATAGTAAGTGCTCCAGTGACAATTTTTAATTTGTGGAAAGTAAATATCTAGACAAACTTATAACCTTAAGATGGCAGCTAAAATTCACTCTGAGCAAGTGCCTTAGCTTGAGGAATGATTCTCCTGTCTCCAGAAACTAAATTTGCCTTATTATAATAACAGCACGTAAGCCTCAAAACCAAATTAATACTTTTTTGGGTAAATGCTGTGTTTGTCTGCACAGCCACTAACATGCTGGTCAGTTGAGCTGAAGAAGTGATTATGTGAGAGAAGCAGTAAGCATGTTTATCAGCAAGCATGTATATATAGCAGATGCAAAGCCATATATATTCTGGGTTTTTCCTCTTTTCTTTTGACAATGCACAAGCTACACATTTGTGTATACACATGTACTAGAGGACAAACACACACTCATACTCACTTTGTAAAGTGCTGCATACTGTACATAAAGTTTTGAATTTAAAAATCCAGAAAATATTAGTTAAAATCTTCTACACATTATTTTATCAAGCATGCCAGACCCCTTCATGGTTTCACATGTGGGTGTGGATATCAGCAAATGACTCACCCTCGCGGGTCTGGAAGCCCAGGCACGCAGGGGTGGACCATGCAGGGAGGAGCAGGAGGTCGTTCCCTGCTCAAGGAGGCCTTCCGCAGCTCCCACTCACACCCTCAAAATGCCAGTGCCAAAGCATCTGCCTTTTGCTGAGTCAAATCAGATACTGGTTTTCCAGAATCAAGTATTTGTGTTTGAAGCAAGGTCTGAATGGAATCAGGCAGGAAAAGATTAAAGAGAATAGAGGAGGAAAGTATAGCAAGTATATCAGGAGGCTATCAATCTAAATCACCCATCACCAGCAGGATGGCTCATGGCTTGGAAGGTGAGGCCATGCAGAAAGCAGGAGAAAAAAGGAATATGTGCTACTTTTAAGCAACTTGATTTGCTGTCAATATCCAGTTACTGGTGGGATGTATTTTCAGACGTGCGATGTCACGAGTACCCCAACTTCACATTTCCTAAAGCACATCTACCGGGAGGCATCAGACTACCTGGCAGGGCTGACCATTCTCCTCGGAGATCATGGAGCAAATTCATAGTAGATTTAAAATTAGTCACACTCTGTGTGGCCAATGACATAGTTTATTTTTTGCAACAGTGTGATATTTGCAAGCATTACTTAATTCTATTGCCTAGGTAAGAAAACTGAGGCATGGAGTGAGGTGGGCTCCAGCCCAAGGTCAAGCAGATAATTGGTACAGCATAATTCTGAGATGTTTCTTACTTATTGAAGCCACTTTTGACTTACTAAAGCCCCTGACTCAAGCAGCTGGGGACTGGGAAAGGGCTATCTATCTGCTCTGCTTGTGCTCCACTGAGGAGACTCATCCCACGATATTAGTAGGATTCAAGCACAAGCTGCTACTGTCCTATATTAGCTTCCCTCCTCCATGCCTCCTCTCCTGGAAAAGACACAGGGGGAAAGAAGGAGTCTTAATGATGCCCAGGGGGTGCCAAGAAGTTTAACTACAGAGAGTCATTTTTGTTAATGGAAATCTGGCTGATGCAGTTTGAGTAAGGAGGATGAGAGAATCTTTCACTATATTTTTCTAAAGCAAATATTTGGCACTTTCATCTTCCAGTGCTTTAACATGCAATCTGTCACCAAAAAAAACCATTTACGTGGGATTTCATGGAAAATATATCATGTTTCAGATGGCAAATGAAAAAGGGGGGGTATCTATTGTACTGCTCAGAAATGTAATTCATGGAAACTGGGTTGTGAACCAAAGGACTAGCTATTATCTCATCTGCAGGTGTGACAACACCACAACTTAATACTGATATTTCACCTTTTACTTGCCATCACCATCTTCCTGTCCACTGTATAAGTAGGGACAAAGGGTCACAAAAGAGTCTCCATCATCACCTGTCCAAGGGTCATCAGCTTCCACCCATTACATAAAACACCCCAATTCCCCAGTGCACTCCATAGGTCTCCAGGGTGCCAACCCCACACTGTCATCCACCTGGAGCACCTCACACACCTGTCAGCAATTCACACAACCAGTAATAAAACCAGACAAAGAATTCTACCATCAAGCACACTTCTCCAGGGCTTTGTTTTTCCTGGCTAAGAACACCAAGAATATCATGCACATATTTGAGCTGCTCCACCTAGTCATTATCCCAAGAGAAAAGGACAGCCACGCTTCTGGTATGTGGAGCCACACAACCAGTACAAACACAAGCTCTTCTTGGCTGAGCTGCCTGAAGATTGCTGTGATTTGCAACTGACCCATCGCCAGCCAGCTCATTTCTTGACCACCCTGGTTGTGGCTCCCATTCTCTGCCTGCTTTTGGCATAGCAACAACATAGGCTGGGGTTTTTGTCAGGTTTCCTCCCCCCTCTCTTTTGCTTTGTGCTTGGCCAAACTCCTGCCTTCCTCTCTGCCCATTAACACGAAGCATCAATGGGAGCGAGCGGAAGGAGGTCACTGAGCACTTGGCTGCTGCACTGCGCGGTCGCGGCCACGCAGACGCCTCATGCAAACACTTTCAGTGAGGAGTGGGGTAGTGTCATGGCAGCATCAGGGATAGAAAGAGGGCTGACTGCACCTTGGCCATCAGTGATCTACTAATGTAGCATGGAAAATCACTGGAGTCATTCCTGTAGAGACACACAAACAAAACCGAGGGATTTATTATTTTTCCCCTTGCCTTTACCACCCAGCTAAAAAAAAAGTCAAAAAAACCCCTCATCCAAGCCCAAGAGTTTTCTTCACAAAACTCAGTGTCCTACTTGCAGCTGACTAATTTCTTTTGTAATGGATTTAACACTTGACCAAATCTAGCTCTGAGAGTGGACCTGCAACAGGCTGTTACACAGAACATGGTGGTTGTACGATTAAGAATAATCTATAGGGGTCTTCCACTTGCATTTTCAGATAACGAAGGATGCCTTTGCACCTCAGCTGCACAGGGACCAACCATTTCTACTACTGAAACTACAAGGTTAAGTGACACACCCAAAGTCAAAAAGGGCAACAACCTCCTTGATTTGCAGTCTGCCGTTTTAATACTCAAGACGATCCTTTCCAACTTGCAACATTTCCATTTCCAGATGGAAAACTGCTTCCTGCTTACAACACAGAAATCAGAAACAATACAAAATCAGCTGCTGTTGTTTTCTTTACTCTCTCCCTTTGCTTTTCCTCTCTTTCATTGGCTTATACACTGGGATCAATTACCAAAATTTCTTGCTTAGCTGAAGTTGCAGGTCTCCAGTCATTACAAAGAGAGGAATTAGATTACAGAGGAATTTACCTGCTGGAGACTGCCATTACCTTCCTGAGCAGAGCAAACAGCAGAAGTGGTGTACCACACTCACTCAAGCATGTCCAGGCCGTGCCAGATGACACAGTGTTTCTCTGTTGCTCTGCTCTGGGGACGAGACACCACTGGGTTTCCATCTCCTGCCACTGTCACCTAAATCCCCCTCTCCCCTAATCCAAGCCAAACCACGAGACCTAAAAAGCTCTGAAGCCCATTTAGTTTGCATAAAACGGCTCTGGGAAAGGGATTATTTTTTTCTTATCAGGGATATTTATATCTGCTTAGAGGAAAATATGAAAAAAATTAAGGAGCTCATGCAAGTGACACTCGAGCAGGAGGATCAGCAGGTTTGGGCTAGAGTCCACCCACTCGCTCCTCCAGGAGGGACAGCAGGGAGGGCATCACACTTGTGCTGCTATAGAATGGGAAAGGAAGAAGAGACAGGTGTTTAACTCCTCTTCCTCCTTCACATACAGGGTTCTCATTCCCTGCTCTAGGCACCAAAAAGTCTTAATGAACCCTACACAAGGCAGAAAAGTTATTTTATTACTATTATTTCCCATCTGGTCATCTCCAGGGTGGGCCTGGGTATTTCACAAGGCCTGACAACATGCTGCTGTTGGAGGACAGCCATGTGCACAACATGCCCATGTGCTGGCCGGGGACACCTGCCCCAACACCCCACCCAGGGGCTGGATTGGGCTCTAGACTCCTGTTGCACCGTCCAGTCTCTGTACTGCTGCTCGCTGTCATCACTGCTGGTTTTCTCATCTCTTTCTAACCTGCAAATACATCTCCAAAAAGAATCGGGGGGGGGGTCATCCCAGCCACATCCGCAAACAGCGCCGCGTTCACTGGAAAGAAGGGAAGCACGTCTGCTCTCCTCCCTTACAGCAACCAGTTTACCTCTATTTTCAAGCCATGTTTATCTGTCCCTGACCACGAGTACCCAATATCTTTTCCCTGCCTGCTGTGAGAAGCAAGTTTCTCACTTGTCACTTCAGCTTGTTGTAAGCAGAAGCCTGATCTGAAAACCACCAGCAGTGATGACACGCTCAAATGAACGTCTACTGATTGAAGGCCCTCGTCATCACCCTTGACCCCAATCCTGTAGATCATGTTAAATCCAGTATTATCTCCCTGACAACTTTGTTTTCCTAAGAGGTGAAAGACTGACGCCAGAGCCTGGACCTGAGGGTCTGAGTGAAGAGCCTGTCAGGCAGAAGGTGGCTGGAGACTGGGAAGCAGGATGAAGAGGCTAAGATACCACTCTCATCCCTCCCTCTCCTCTTTGGAAGAATTTTTCTAGGGGTTAAAATGAAAGATAGTAAAAGAATAAATCAGAACTTGGACTTTGCAAAGAGAAAAGTAAGTCTAAATTTAACTAAATGTCCCTTGTTGTCCTTCACTAGAAAAATGAAATTAGCACTGTATTCAATACAGCTTTCTGCTTTAGTACAATATAAACACGTAGCCCTTTTTGTTAAGTTCATCTCACCCCTTTGAGACAAGGCACAGCTCTGATATTCGTTTCAAAGAGCCAGATGTGATGCATCTCCTCTCCTTGGGACATATGCCACTGCCCACCACAGCTGGGGCGGACCTCCCTCCAAGGTGGGTACTGTAAGTCCCATCTTCACTGAGCCATTCTTATAGGCACCATGAGATGCACTCTTCCAATCTTATCTGACCACTCCCTGAGGGACCTGGATGGATTAAAAGTAAGACACAACTGATTGTCTCCATATGGAAACAACTTTGCCTCTACTCTTCCAAACATGAAGTATTTAAATAGGCCTTGGTAGAAATGACAACATGCCTCAATGTATAGAAGACCTGTACAGAACACACACACTAATAGGATAAGGGGGGGCTAAGGGGGAAGAAAAAACCTTAGGCTCATATACTGCTTCTTAACAGAAATGTAGAGCCTTACTAGGTTATTTGCCTGCAAAGAATCACAAATTTACAAAAGATCTTCTTGAAATGTGTAAACCACAGTCCAACATGGAAAAACAAGCTGTTGAAGTGCTATGCAGAAGTGAGATCATAGTTATATTATTGGACCTGAGAAATGGAAAAGTCATTGTATGACTGAAGGATTAGGAGTGGGGCTGGTAAGTGCTGAACTTTGTATCCGGGCTTATGAAGAGCCATCTCAACCAGGAAAGCCACACAGCTGAGGAGATGGATTAGAGTCTTAACCTGTTCAGCAACAAAACTAGCAATAATATTGTGACAGGAAAGAACTGCCATCATGCAAAAATTCACACTCTGGAAATGATGGGCTGTATTTAAAAACTACTTTATGATTTAAAAGAATTACACGTTATCAGGTTTATGAGATTTCATTATATGAGTTTAAGAGACTGGGATTGGACCTGTTAATTCCATATAGGTCATGTCTTCTATAAAATAGCTGGTATGTCAGCAATGCACTCTGGTTTAGCTATGTCTGGTGAGATTTCACATACTGCACTTATTAAAAAACAGTGTGCCACCCCCAGCAGTTTATAGAACATGCTGTGGAAAATCCAGGAGCAGTATCATTCCATAAACACATTTAATACTCATACACATTATATAAATATACACGTATAGACACATATACACACACAAGGAGGAGGATAATGAGGCGATAAATTGTGGAAACATGATAAATTGCATTTATCTGGCACCTTTGATTGCTTCATCTGTTCTCTCCTCACTAATCCATCTCTGTGGAGACTGGTTTCGAAGATTAAAAATCCCTGAGAAGTTTAGAAAACAGCCGTATTTTTTTTTTAATTAGCCTTGAAAGATTTGCTTGCTTACCACTATAGTGTTGTACACTTTATTTGATCCAACAGTAATCTTGATCCAACATGCAGAATGAGGAATATTCTCTGCTGGCTTAGACTGGAAAAAAACCCCATGTAACATGGATAGGAACTTTATGCTTTATGGTGTAGGGAATCTTCTTTTTTTACAGTCATACATTGCACATAACCCATGATCATTATGTCAAGAGAGATTTTATTCAATGTTTAACTTGGTAAACAGAGATAGTGCTGAAAAGATCTTTACATTTCAGTGGGCTCAACTTATGAGTACCAGGACAATAAGAACATTCAGGATTTGTCTAAAAGTGGGTGTTCATCAAACTGCTCTCCTCTGAACTAATCCTAAGGAGATACGTTTGTTATCGGAAATAACCCACTCTTAGGCTATTATAGGTGCACCGCTTTGCCTCCTGTCTCAGGACACACCCTACTATTGTCATTATTAAACCATGTTTTATGACCTAAACACAATTACTTAGAGTGACTTGCCTTTAAATCTGTATTGATAACTAAACAAAAGGAGTGAATGTTCCATTTTCTACTGTATTTACTTACTTGGCAGTATTTGCACAACTGATTTACCAACCCTAATGCTATGTGCAGAGACGTATTTACCATCTGATTGGGAAAAAGCAGGGAAATGTGAAGGCTGGGAGGGAGCAGGAGGGGCACACCCTCTTCACGCAGCAGCAGCCTGTGCTACTTGGCAGGAGCAGACCCATTTGGACAGGCTGGAATTCCTGCCAGACCATCAGTCTATTTTTATAAAAGCCAAGTTTGTTTATCAGCCATGGTCATGAAGTCACCACCTCCTGAAAGCTTTTGAGAAGCCAGCGTGAAACGAGCTTCATCCTAGTTCCTGTTAGAACAGCCTCACTCATAAATAGCTAGAGGTGGGCCAGGTCCAAGCCCCGGAGACATTACTGTACCCACCATCACAGTGGGTTCACCCCTTGCTAAAGCCAGCAGTAGGGCTGAGCATGTCAGCTCCATGTCAGCAATCCCCTCCCTAAATGGAAGGTAGGACTTTTAAAAGCATAACCATGAGTGTGGGGCACTGAGCCAGATAACCTCCAGAGGTTTCTTCCAAAGGAAATTATTGTGTGACGCACAGAATGACCTCCACTGGAACATCACCCACAAAAACCTCCCACCCAAATCCTACATGTAATGTTCTTCCACTGATTTTGATTAAGTGCTAAAGCTGCTCACAGTGACACACACAGAATGCAGGCAGAAGAAGGTACATTATAATCTTGATTCAGCATTGGGGGTTAAACCGATAACAGGGGAAACATCCATGACTGTCTTCCAATATTATCAATTAAAACAGAGGGTCATTCCAGAAACTATGAGGGAGGTCTTTCTTACATGTGGAGCCACCATTCTCTGTATTCCCACAAAAGAGTCTTTTCTTCAGATTCCTCATAAAGGAACACCTCTCACTAACAGCAAGTTTTCCAAACAAACTCCAAACAGGCAAATAATCTAGCCTGGTCCCCAAATCCTCCAGAGGTTTCTGCAGTGTATGAATTCTGAAGCATTGAAATCAAAGTCAGAATATTAAAAAAGGTACCGGGTTGAAAAGTACATCTGTGGCATGACTAGATTTAAGCCACGTTTTATCAAAATCAGTCCATCAAACTGACAAGACATTCCCTACTTTCATGCTTAAGAACAACTGTATTTCGGAATAGCACTGTGAGGAGTCTAAACTCAATTAGGAATGAAGCCAAATAATAATTGGATTCATTTTTGAATATTAATAGGATTGAACAATTAAGCGAGAAAAAAGTGAATCTCAAAAATCTGAAACACGATCTCAAGTAATAACTCCTTTGAGCAACAAGAACTGCCACCAGCTCCTAGGCTGATGAGGCAGTACGTAGCTATTCCTGTAAATGTAGGATATTGTCTGAACTCCTTAAAGTTGCCAAAACCCACAAAAAATACCTTTGATAGGTAGGGGAGGATACTCTGGGTTAACAGCTTCACTTCATTTCCACACTTAAATTTCGGAGGAATGCTTGCACACACCTAGAGCAGGAAACATCCATTCATTGTTCCTCCTTAGGAATATACTCCAAAGGGCAAGTGATAAAGGCTAAACAAAAGTAAATTGTTTCACAACAAAAGAAAGCATTAATAAATTCCGCTCATGAGCGTCTTCAAGTTTCATTAGAAAACGGAGAGTTAAGGTCAACCAAATACAGGAAGATATTAAGTCAAGATAAATAAACTAGTGGCCCCCTTTTTTCCTCTAAGCTCGGAAGAAAGGGGCATAGAGCCAACCAGTGCACATTCTTCAACA
Source organism: Pseudopipra pipra (assembly GCF_036250125.1). Taxonomy (NCBI): domain Eukaryota; kingdom Metazoa; phylum Chordata; class Aves; order Passeriformes; family Pipridae; genus Pseudopipra; species Pseudopipra pipra. The sequence goes on along the minus strand of NC_087556.1, from coordinate 28,466,521 downwards.
AAAGCTTCAGTTACCTCTTCTCAGGGGGTCAGTTGTACTGTGGCTTAATATAATAGCTAGTTGGAAGCATAAACAAATTAGGACTGTTAGTTTGAAGGGGGACATGACCGTCGCCTTAGTATTGACCATCACAAGGTCAACAATTACATGTTCAAACAGCTAGCAGGATTACAGCATCACTGAACAGCTGGGGTTGGAGGGACCTCTGGTCTAGTCCAGCTGCCCTGCTCAGAGCAGGGTCAGCTACAGCAGGTTGCTCAGGGCTGCGTCCAGTTGGGTTTTGTTATCTCCAAGGATGGAGGTGCCATGATCTCTCTGGGCAAACTGTTCCAGTGTTTGATCACACTTTAAAAAAGTAAAAAAGCGTGCTGTTCCTTACTGAAATAGAATTTCCTGTGTTTAAGTCCGTGCCCACTGCCTCCTGCCCTGTAACCAGGCATCACCAAGAAGAGCTTGGCTCCATCTTTTTTACTCCCCCATCAGGTATTTAAATGCACTGACAAGATCCCTCTGGTCCCTGTACATCAGGTTGAACAGTCCCAGCTCTCATAACCTTCTCTTACATGAAAATGCTCCAGCCCCTTCATCATCTTTAGGGCCGTTTGGTGGATGTGCTTCACCAAGTCCATACTTCTCCTGTACTGGGGAGCCAGCATTGGACCCAGCATTCCAGACATCACTAGGGCTTAGCAGAGAAGGATCACCCCCCTCAGCCTCTTTACAGTCCTCCTGGGTCACTGACTGTGTATCTGCAAGGAAGCCAAATGCATGGGCACCCACATGGGATCTTCTAGGAGGGAAGAGGCTACACCTGCTCACATATGGCCACTTTCCCGGCCACTTTCCCAGGAACTGTGGGTGAGCATACCCGCCATGCTAAGTGCACCAGCATGAAAACAGCACGTGCACTTTAAGTCTTAACACTGCCAAGCTAGCCTGGGCTATTTTTTTGGGTGTTGCCCTAACATCTTGATCAGCCACAGAAATGTCTCAGCTGGAGTTTAGTCACGCTTCTGACCCAGACTAGCTGGCACCACTGGGTTAAACAAAGGGCAGCCCTGCCTTGCCTCCTTCCTGCGCCCAAATTAATCAATCCATCCCTCCAAATATCAAAAGGATGTGAGCACCTGAATAGAGAGGGGTTATGCAAGAGACCAGGAGATTTAAGTAACTATTTTAAATTATCAAGAAAACATCCTCAATCTGCAATAGTCTTCCAAAGGAATTCTTGGATGCCTTCACCTCTATTTCTTCAGGAATATAAAAACAGATTTGATAATACAGATAAAAATACACCTCAGCAAGGAATCCTGTTTTGTCAGAAAAAATGAAAAGGAAAATGGAGAGTGTCTTACACCACTTTAAATTCTATGATTGTTGCTGTAATTATGGTGATCATAACCTGGAAAAGGGAACAATGCTAGTTCTTTCCCACAAGCTCCAAGCATGGTGTCAGGGCTATTTTTACCGATTAACAGTTCTCCAGCTTGTCACAGAGAAAATACATTGAGCAACAAGTCTGACTGCTTCAACTCATCACATGATCTGCCTTAAAAAAACTTTTGTTTTTGATAGAATAAATTAGCATGCCAATATGAAACAGCATTTCACAGCATCCGCTCACACATTATGTTGTGTATCCTGCATGTGTATGTAAAATACAGAATATAATACACATACAGAGAACATGCAGGGATTACTAACTGGGTACAAAATGTATATACCACTTCTTTTCTAAAAGCAACAACATTTGTGCTTGAATTACTTGTCATCCAGGTAGCAGGCTGGTGTTCACACTGCTACTTTAAAAACTTATGCAGCTGCACCGAGTTCTGTCTTTCCTGAGATAAAAGCATGTCCTGAATATTCTTTATTCTTCAGGGCTACTAATTTGAACACACCTGTCACTCTAAGTAGAGGGAGTTGTGGAATATTGACATTCTATTGAATTATTTAAGATAAATTAACAATGTTTCACATCCTAGGAGATTGCCATTTGCAGAAAAAGCCTGACACTGTGTGTTTAGACCTAGTAGCCAGAATGTGGTGAAGTTACAATTTATAAACTATTTTTTATTCCTCATGGATATAAACAGCAGACACACCAGCTGACTGCATGTGACTTGCCTCAGTGCTGCAAGCAGAACTGCAAGTTTTGAATATTTTATTCTGCTTTGTTACAGATGGCAAGGACAGGAGTTCTTATGTATCGTCTCACTAATTTATGGCAACACCAGCCCCTTTCCAGTCAACGTAGACAAAATGTTGATGACTAGACTTGAAGCTACAGGATGCTCATCCCCTGTCAGCAGAAGTCATGTTGAGACTTATAAGAGGGTTAGAAGGCATTAGCTCTCCTGCTCTGGAAATCCCAAGGAGGGACCTTGAACACTGCTGCTGTTCCAGGCCTCTACCCTGACCGCAGGCAAGAGCTGAGACACCATGAACTCCAGGCACGTCTATGGTCACACAACACGCCTGTCTGCCCGTGCACAGACACAGATCTAAGGCTGGAGAGTATGGAGAAAAAGTTCAGAAATAAGAGGTAGCATTAATTCTTAATGGGTGCTGTTGCTTAGGTGTTCCAGGCTCGATGTTGATGTTCTCAGACAACAACACGGCTTGGTGAATCACCACCATAATTCCTTCAGAGAATTATGGGCTTGAGCTCATGTACAGAGAAATTCTGTCCAAGATTCAACACCAACCCACTCTGTGTGGGTATACCGGACTGTGGAACATTAGCATGGAAAGACATACATGTATATAGACATAAACAGATCCATCTGTATATATATATAATTGTATATTATTTCTTTTTTTTTAGGTATGTATACATGAGCAGAGGGAAACTTATGAAACATTTCCCTTTCCTTTCTCATTTATTTTTTTTAAGCTTTTCTGCAAAATAGTAGATGTTCAGAAGGGAAGAAGGGTGGTTGAAGATGGATGACCCCAAAGAACAGAAGACAGTAGCACTGTCTGCTTGCACATTTTCAGGTGGGTGTCAGTCATCAAGATCTGAAGGACCAGTGAGTTGCCTGCACTTTGCTGCTCATGCTGAGGAGCGACCCTGGAACAGCAGCATGTGTGCTGGGGACACAGACAGTGGGAACAGGCCTGTGCCTGGGCTCCATACTCTGGGAAGGAAGCCCATCCCTCCTATCCACCCAAAGACCTTTGAACATGGAGAGGAGCAGTTCGGCAGCTCACGGGCCACCAAGGGCACAGTACCCCATTTGCAAACATAATGCTGAGTCACTAACCATGCCAGAGAGACTGACAACAGGAGATTAGCATGAATTTATGGCTGAAGTCCCTCATTTTTCTTCATCATGGTAATGACTCATTTCCTACCCACAGGGGCAAAGGGCTGGCTATAAAACCTCCCATTGTTTCTCTCACTTACCTGGTAAGAAGGAGATTAAAATGGACATTTATTTATACTCTCAGTTTCTACAGAGAATTATGTAGGAGGAGTTTGGGAAAAGATTTCAAAGAGAAGAGTGTGTGCATGTGTGGATGTGGGAAGAGGATCTGAAAGGAAAATAAGACAAAACCCAAAATGAGCTTAATCTTCAATTCAGCATTAGTTGGATTACCCTTTATATACAAATGGATATACATCTGTAATCTTGCAGATAGAACTGTAAGCATACATGGAGCCAGGCAGAGTGTGAGTGCCCACACCAACGTGTTCCCGAATGATGCTGATGCGAGCCCTCAGTTATTTTGTCCATCCCACCTTTGCTGGCATATTCCCTCTCAAAGTTTCTGAGTCTCTCACATGCTTTAAACAGCTTCTTGCTCAATCCCAGTGTGCCACTACATTTTTTTTCTTTTTAAATACCCCCCCAAATATATTCTTATATGATTTTGAGGTTATTATTTAGGGAGGGGGGGGAACAATAATCAGCTAGGGAGAGGTTTCAAAATCCATCATCTCTAAGCTCATCAGAAAACCAAAGCATTTTATCACTTATAAGATAACCAAAAGGGCCTAACATACCAAATCTTAATCATCCATCATCTCTGCATGCAACAAGTATTTTAAATTTTAAATACTGCGTGTTTCCAAAACGCTGTTGGTTTTTATGAATGGTCTACAGTAGGTTCAATACAGCTGGAATCATGCTAAGAAGGAAGCTAATTTTACAGCAATGAGGGGAAGACCATCTCTCAGTAGCACTACAGAAATACTCTCTTATTTTCTTTTGAACAGCTTAAATAGAACTTTGCTACCACTTGTTCCTCACCATTTAACTTATCAGTCTTCAAATCATACTAATTAAGCATTTATTATACATAGTAAACCACATAAAGAAACTTCTTGTTCGGGAAAAATGCCAAATGCTACATGGAGTTCTGTCAAAGTCTTCTCCCACCTTCCGTGGGAGCAGTACGATCCAAAAAAAGAATCGACATAACTCTTTTTCAACACACAGGTTTTCTATTATGTGTACTTAGCAACTTATGTGGAGCATCTTCATACCAAGATGGCCATAATAAGTACTTTGATGTATTACCCTTAAAACAAAGGGCTTATATACACAATTGAAATGATTGCAACTCAGGAGTTACCAAGCGCCAGCTGAGCTCTTGCACTTCAGCTGATGCTTCACACTTTATTAACTCTCAGTAATTCCTAAACCTAAACTGTGATTAAACACAGTTTATCTTCAGAAAGTGCTGAACACTTCTTTTCAAGGGAGCTTCCCCAGTCAGGTGTCCAGCATCGCTTGTCATTTTGAAAGATTCAGCCTACATGTTCTCACAGCGTTTAACTCTTGCTGACACCACCACAGTCACTTGAGTGCAGAAAGCAAGGACAGGAAGCAATCCTTCTCTAATTACCATGCTGTTAAACTGAAGTGTTGATTACCGGTTGCTAGAGAAGGAAACACTTCTTAGCCTGCTATCCCTGTTGATAGAGATGGAGCCCTGAGTAGAATTAGATATAAAATATTCAGAAAGGCGCTAAAGTAACAATAGTAACCTGGGGATATTATAAAGGAAAAGATACATCTTAACATACACATTTTCATATTTCCCCCCTTTGCCACCCATCAGTGTTTAGTGACACTGACGTAAGAATGAGGAAGAATCCAGCTTAAGCTTTCAGACCTCAGGCTGGTTCTTACACACCTGTCAGTACAAGGCAAAGACCACAAAAATGAAACGTGTAAGCTGGGTAAATACAGATCAAAAAATGTCACTAAGAGCAGTATATGGAAAAGGATCATTTCAATGAAGGTATTCTCAGAAATATACTTTAAAATAAGTCTTTAAATACAACATATTTCCACACATCTTTTTTTGTGACTTTAAAAAGTTTCATTTCTTGGAGGGCACTGTGTTCTCTAGAGGTATAAGAAGAGCATGACTAGTGATGAACTTGGTACAACTGAAACACTGAAAGAGCTTTGAAAACTATTAAAGAAATTAGAAAAATCCTGTGCTAGTGTTCTCTTTTCTTTTTTTTTTTTTTTTCACATTATAAAGTAATAAACAGTAAAACCTTAAATTGCAAGGCCTTCAGTCAGGTCATGCTGATCTCAGTATCTTTAGTTCTCATCCATCTTACCCGCCACCAAAGGTGGTGTACCTTTGATGTGAACTAATTACATTCGAAACATTTTGTCAAACAGCTTAATGCAGATGCCAAATAAGCTCTGTCTGTCTAAACAGGGCTTTAGACAACTTATCACTTTCAGTGTTAACTAAGAGCTAAGTTCCACTTCAAATAGAATATTATGCTGCACAGAAAAAGAGCTGCATATAAAACTCCTAAAAAGCCACATTATTGGTTTTTTATTTCAATGTGGCTCCATTCCCATTGTTCTGATAGAACGGGCATTACTGTGTATGGGTGTGTATGCACACATGTGCAACAATAAAATACACAATGCTGAAAGCAACAATTCTTTTATCTGAAAAAACTATCTACATGACAAGAGGAAGTGTTTTAGAACAAGGCATTCTGTCTGCTGTCTGCAGGATCACTTCACGATCCCCTCAAACGAATCTTGTTTATTAAAAATGTATTAAAAAGAATTATTATTGCAAAACAAAAAACAGCAAAGGGGGGAACAATCACCAAAATTCTGCATCCAAAGAACCGGAGCCCAGGGTGCTGGAGGGGAAAGGAAATTGTTCTCCTGATCCTGTAAGTGAAAAACGTTCTTTCACTTCTGGGCAAAAGTATCTAAATTTTCTCCCTGGGAGGAGGGAGGTGAGGCAGGGGAAGTCAGGGGAGAAAGACACAGCAAGGGCAGCCTCTGAAGGGACTGGAGTTCACTCAAGATGCTTCTTAAGAAATCTCCTATTTCTTCTGCAGATACTCATATTTGTTTAAAACAGCTCCGCTGTCTTTTCTTTACAAAAAAAAATAATCTAACACTGAAAAATCAAAAATACATATTCTAACAAGTCTGGATGAAACAACAGCCCTCCCCATAATGGCCACCACCATTCTCTCATTAGATCAGTTTTCTAACGGGTATCCTCATATCTTTTCTTTGATGTACAAGTACAAACCCCTCCGCTTTTTCCATCAGTTTTGGCTCTTGAGCATGCAAGCAGTGATCTGAAACCCTTTGCTATACTTCTCCACGTGTTTTCAGCAGGGTCTGGTTCACAGAAGATTTCTTCTTTCCAAGAAAAAGGGAAAGGTTACAAGTTTTCCCACAATTTCAAAAATACCAAGCACACTGGCCAGGGTTTTCCATTGGAAAAATAGTATTAAACCTGGCTAGAAACCATCTGCTTTTGAAAGCAGGGAGAGCTGTTCAGTTTTTCTTATACTGGTGAATATTGCAGCCTTTTAAAATGCAAACATTATATACCGTGACAATGTTGAGAAAAATCTAGATTGTAGGCTTACAATGCCATTAAATGGGAGAAACAGTAACATCCTAGTCCCACCTTTTCCCACTGTCTCTCCCTGTTTGTATCACCCGAAGCAACTTATCTGCCTTACGGTAACCTGGAGAGAGGAGCTGATGCAGGGTTTGACTTAATTTGGGAGGGGGAAGGAAAAAAGGAGGGAAAAAACAGCCCAGTTCTCTTATTTGGCTCACATGTCAAACCTCAAGGCAGAGGGCATTCAGCAGCACCACTGCCTGGGCTAATTTAGATGCTTGTGAAGCTCCAGCACCCTCCAGTTTGATGGCTTCCTAGTATCTGAGACAGTCATTCAACTAAAACCAAGTATCTGATATTTAAATAAGAGGTGATAATCAAGATATACGCTTTCAGTTGCAGAAAAGTTAATCACTGCTTGCTTGCCTAAGAATTTAACTAGATTCTCAAGATATTACCAAGTCCCAGAAAACCTTGTAAACTGCTCAAATCTGGAGGTTGTTGCTCTGCTCATCTTCTCTCTTCTCCTTTTGCTTTCTGTTTTTCACCTAGAACAGATCCAATGCAGCTTCCAGAATTTTAAACCATCTACTGTGGGCATACAGGAGAGACCTGACAAGCTCCCTACGGGCTCAGAACATCTTTACCTCCATGCCCACCTGGCCAATGCTCTTCACTTGGTTCTTACCACTGTTCTTCTCTACAAATCACCAAACCTAAGCTGGGTCCTGCCTTCACTTCTCCTGCACTACCATGCAGCATCCACGTGGTTCCTCATGTGGTGAACTTACAACCATCTCTACAGGGAGCTCATAACACTCAAGAAACCCACTTCTAATATTACCTGCTCTTTCCAGCAAATTCCCCAACCCAAAGGCACCAGTTCCTGCCAAGAGTAACAGATTAAAACCAATTTAAGAATTTAGAAGAATGTTTCTGAGTTCTGAAGAGCCAGTGCATGCTCAGAAAGGAAGACCATCTCATTACACATCACCTTCTCACTGCCTTCTACATTCAGCTTCCTTTGAAGACTCTTGGCTTCCAGAAGAAAATCAAATTTATCAAGTTTGCATATGACTAGGTTTCTAAAGGTCAAATTTAGGCTAGAAACAGGGAGGTGCACTGTAAAGAGGACAAACTCATCTCTCTCCCTCCCCTTACTGTAAATGGCAAGCAATCAACCTGTGGAATTCACTGATGCAGAGGTCAAAGATGAAATCCTGTGGGTGGATAATTTTACAACCATAACAACACTTACAGTTACATCAAGTCCATCAGTAACAGGACAACCAAAGGCCATAATTTTAGGGTGTAATCTATTTGCAAATGGCTCAGGAAAAGACACTCTCCACCAGTGGCACGTCACACAGACACGCGTACAGACAGACAACAGGGTTCTAATCTGCAAAAACCTGCACTTGATAAGTCACCCATGTCCTTAAATGTTAGTGACATCTATCTTTGTGCTAGAAAGAAGGGACCATCCGTACCCTGTGATCTGGTACGTCACGTCAACCATGTCTAGGAGAAAGGTTCCCATTAGAAAATCAGTGGCCTGAATTATCATTTCAGTATATATTTCCCTGCTACACCAATGTTTCAGAAACAAGCCACAGGAGAGGTCAGGAAAAGGCATCCCACAGAACAGCAAATAATGAAAAAAGGGTGCAAGACAGTGATAATGCTCAAGGATCAAAGTGCTATTCAGTCATCCCCATTATTATGTCTCACTGATATTTCAAGCAAATCAATCTGATCTCATCAGTGTGCCTACTAATGTTTTTAAATACAAATAGCAATTTCTTATAATAGTACCTAGATTTCTCTCCTGCAAATGTCTTTAGAATTCACATCTTATTAGCCACAAGAATTCCAATTACACATCTCTTCTCATTTCTACCAGCTGATTATTAGCATTAGATGATATAGAGTATTTTCTGCTAATATATTTCTTAATAACATCAAACTGCAGAATGTCTTTGTGGTCTAATAATTGAATAATGGCACTGAAGAGAGTACTAAATTACTAGAAAATGTTTTACTTTAAGTCTTTGCAGTTCAAAAACACAGAATATTTAAAATACAGTTTAGTTGCATTCATCAGGCAAGTTATATTTGCAACCAAAGAAAAATGAACCCAAACTGTTTAAAGATCAACACATAATTCAAGTTTCTAATGGGGAAGGAGGGAGAAGACAGCTACACCCACATGCACACACAGATAATACAAGTTTTAATACTGAGAAAATAAGAGAGAGAGCTGGATTTCCGCACTTTGTTAGCAGATCTCTTAACTGTAGGGAACGATACCCCAAGACACACATTCACAACACAAGCTGGTATCAGCTACTAATTTACAGAATATTTTTCTTTCATTAAGGACCATGAACAAGAAACATTAAAGCAAGAAATCAGAAAGGGCTCGGAGAACGATGGACATCCGAGACCACTGTCAGCATAAAAGATCCTCATATATTTACATTGCAAAACTCAACCACTAAAAGAAATTATGAGTAATGGATCCTGTGCTGCCAGGGACTCTCTAAATTAGCCATTGACTCCTGCAAAAGAGTAGGGCTCTAGGGCTGGGATAGGCACTGCAAGTCACAACTAAGGAATGATAATGGGAAGCATGAGTTAGCTTGAAGTTCATCTTTCCCTCATCCTTCCAGGCTCATAGTGCCACCTCTGCCTGTTTCCCCACCACTCTCCAAAATCTGCACAGGGAAATGTGCACCTATTGATCGATCCACATGCCTAGATAAATAGTATCTTGACTGGGAAGAGTTCAAGGTAAACACTTCAACTAAAGAAGAAAACAAGCAAGGAAAGGAGGAAAAGAGTTCACCTCTTTATTCGGTATCCTGTGTGGTGCAAATACACCCAATTAGATGTGTCCATGTAATTTTCACATCAAACATCATGAACTCCATACTCAGCTCCCAAGGCAACTAATTGCATAGCTCACAGTGGATTTTCCCCAAGTTTTTTGAGAACACTGCTGGCACTCTTCAATAAAGCCATTTAACATAACAGAAGGTTAAAGTGAGACACAAACACTTGCTTTTTTTAATTTACACCTTTCATTTACTTCCACAGAAATGTCAGGAAAGGGCTGAGATACTGTGTGATGTACTGTCATGTATGCTTCCTTTTAAGAGCTCGGTTAAAAGAAAAGGCTTGGATTAAGAGAATGTAATCAAGATCTATACCTTTAACAAATTTTTAGATCGTCAGAAGAGGGTGCATGCTCAAGGGCATTGATCTTAACGTGCCTTCAGAACAAAAAGCGAGCCTCCTGTCTTACATATTTACAGACATTAAAACAGGTGGTAGGGAAAATCTGCAAATGTAATGACTTTAGATGATCTTTTTCAAAAAGTCAGGTAGAACCGACCTTCACCACAAGGACCAAGCTAGTATAACACTATGCACATTACACTGAATGCTACACACCTACCCAGCATGAGAAACTATCACCCTTTTTATCATTATGTTTATGTAGTTGTAGTAATTTTTTTGATTAATGTCTTTCATGAACCACTAAGCTACAGAAAATCCTTTTTTAAAGTAGGTGTAATATGACCCAGCACAGGGAGAGCGGAAGACAGTGTTGGATGCACCAACCTGACATTATTGTGTAGGCTGTATTTTCAGCCTTCGGGGCTTCTCCAAAGGTGGTACTTACATCCAAATTAAGGAAGCTATTTAAGCATGTGAGTGGGCTCACACATCTCACCTCTTGCATCAGGAGGTTTCAGCACCCTGCTGAACTATCGCCCTTACTGCAGCTTTCCTGGTCAGGGAACCCCATCTCACTCTCCTCTTTTCTGATGGCACCCTAAAGTCCCATGTTCTCCAACCGGCAGATGCTACTCAGAAAACATGAAACATGAAAAACAGAGAGATCTCTCTCTTAGAAAGTCAACACCACCTTCTTCGCTTCCCAAAGACATTTGCATCAGGCTGATCAAACACAAGGGAATAAAATTATTGCCCGTTTCCCTGTTCCAAAACTCCACTAAGGGAACTCCCCTCATGTAAACTACTGAAGGAGGACTCCTCCTTACAGAGGTAAACCGTCAGATACTCTGTAAATCCAGCAAACAACAGATATGTTCTAAACACACAATGAGGACCCCAGTGGGTTCAGGAGAGCGTCCAGCAGTGCTGCCAAGGCCCTGTGTCACTGCAATTTATTTTAATGTGCAAGCACTGTAATTTACAACTGGGCTAGATCTGCGCACCCAGAGTGAGGAGAACCCACGGCTATAATAAAAACCATATAAATAAGGGTTTTAATTAAAAACATTGTGCAATATACAAAATCATTACTTAGAGGAGTAGAAAGGAGGGGGCTGAGTTTTTCCCCTTGCATTTTTAAGACCAGTTTTTGAGAAGGAGCAGGAAAGACAACAGTGGAGAGGTATATTATAAAACTTCTTTAAAATGAGTAACACCAGAACTAAAGTGTTCAGGGGGGGGAAAATGCACGGTATTCAAAAGAAGGATGGACATTTTCTTAGCAAAAGAAAGGAAAATTAAGCAAAGTTATTACAATGAAACCTACTCAGGTGTCAGATTTATCTCTTCCAGTTTGTGATCACCAATAAGACATTCCAGTAAATGTCTCTTGACATCCCCTTAGCCAAGAGCCTCCTGATTCCCTACTTTGCCACCCAAAATTTTGCCAAAATGAGATCCACTGGGGAAAACAGGGGAAGCCAAAACAACACTGACACTGTTAAGCAGAAAGCAGAAGTGTATCCCACAGCTGTTAACCATGTTCAATAAACAGGAGAGGAATTAAATAGTGTTTAAATTAAAGAAGTAAGTTCATACTGAATAATAAAAACTCCTCATGGCAGCACCATGGTAACAAAGACAGTGAAGAGCCTCTACTGATGGGCACCATTCCCCAAGGGCTTCTTCAGAGGAACTGAATTCATACAATGAGTGACGTGGACAGAACTGTAGCAGGGAGAAAGTATGAAATGTAAAGGTAAGTTCGTGCTTCAGTGGGAGTATCAAGATTGCACTCACTGGCATGGCACTGTACTATAGCCAGAGCTTCAAACATGTCCAAGGAAGAAGAAGGAAAAAGCCTACAAGGCCATCCAGTGTAGTTGGCCGATGTAAAAATTCCCATTTCCAACACAGGCTGGGCTTGCTGAGCCGCTGCAGACCTGCTGAGAAAAGCACATGTCCCTAGCCACAGTGGTGTGACAGAAACCCTCAGCAGAAGGATGGTAGGGCTGCAGCAAGGCAGCCCAACCTCCTTCGGAAGGGTGTGAGCAGACTGCAGCCACTATCTCTGCCTGTGGGTTGCAGTAGAGACAACACATTCATTTTCTGTGCTTCGCAAGGACACTCCCTCTTCCCCCCTTCCAGTCCACACAAGACCACTTGCACTGTAAATTAAGTGTGATGTATAAGTAGTTTCATTCACCCTTCAAGAGACATGGGCCAAACCAAGGCACATCGCCTTCAAGAATCCTGCTGCCTTAGCCAAACTCCAATAGTTTTATTTCTAGTGTTTTTACCCAAAGAAATTGCCTATTTAAAAGATGAGAACAGCACTGTAACAGAGAACAGACACTTGGAAATTTAGCACAACACATGAAACAGTGTCTCACAGAATGGTAATTAAAAAAATGAATAGAAAATTGACTTGGCTACGAACACCATCATATGGCCAAAATGTGCAAGCTAAGCACATGTTAGGTATTGTACAGCATATCCATATGGGTATCCCAAAGCTTGGTGCTAGGATAGCTTGGATTTAAATATTTTGGAAATAGCATTATCTGAATGGGGTTTAGAGCCAAAATTATGAAGGAAGTCGCTGCTTCCATTCAGTAGTAGAGAATTCTAATCTCTCTTTGAGATCAGGAAGATCTCAGAAATATTAGGAACACCTAATTCTTGTTTGAACAAGAAACTGCAGGCTTATAAATACTAACAACCCATGTTCCTCTTTAGACTGCCAGACAGAGACAGCTACAGGACAGCCCACACCTGTTACTCTAGAGATCCTGGGTTTACTGTCCCTCTCTGAACATTGTCAGGTCACAAAATCCAAAATAGTGTCACCTTCTCTGACAAGGCAATGTTCAGGGTGCTTGTGGACAGTCTAGCAAACGTGCTGTGTATCTGTCTGGAAAAAAAACCACTGATGTTTGGAAAAAAAACCACTGCCAATAATGTTATACTAGAAAAAGAATGAAACATACAGTCCATCTCCTCTAATCATTACATCATCACAGAAGTGATGTAAATCTGAGCTTTCTCCGCTGACTCCAGGAAGCAAATATGGAATCCTGTAAACAGCTTTGCCTCTGCAGCCACACAGAACACTGAGCTGCATGTCTTCACGTCTCAAATGCAGTGAAGGCTCAGGAGGCAATTGCACAGATCATGCCATCTTCGTGTGACAAGCATCATGTAATTGAGAAGGAGCACCAAAAGAAGTCATGAATGCTCCGAAGAGGACAGGCAGACAAGAGGATTTCAAGCAATACCCCACAGAGGTAAACCAAGAAACAGCAGTGACCAAAAAGACACTAAGAGAACAAAACCTTTTCAAGAGATACTTCCATCAAAATTTGTTGAGTTGAAAGTGTTTTAAATTTTATACTTTTAAATGCTGAAAAAGAAACCCCTAAATGTTTTAAGAATATCAGATAGATAAGTTGGGGGAAAGGGAAGAATCATTGGGCCCAGCCTAGACTGTCTCCCCACAGCTCCTATTGAGGACAGTATGGGAGGAGGGATGCAAGCACAGGGACATCATTGGAAGGGACTGGAGTAAGAGCAAAAGGCAACAACATCCTCAACAGCAGAAAGTAGAGCTGCCTGTTAGAAAGGGAAGGAGAGCTGCTAGCATGGGCTAAAATGAATATTCCCTGCAGAAGGAGAAAACAGAGGATTTCATGCTTTCTGAGCATTTGCATGTGATGACAGGGAAAGACACGAGTTTAACATAGACAGTAGGTGCACAGAAACTTGTGTGCAAAGCACAATACATTAACCAAAGGCAAAAGGCATGTTTTGCTCCAACGCAACGCATTTTACTTCTTCCCTTGAATCCACTCAACTCACCAGAGGCAGACCCAGTACTGCTCATCAGTCTTTTATTTTTTTCCATTTGTTTCAGCCATGGACAGGTTGTGCAGAAAATGGTGATTGTTGTTGTTGCTGTTCCAGCCTGGACCCACAACCTGCACAGATCAAGTTCTTTTGAAAAACCCAGTGGAACACCTAGCAAGAGTACAACACTGGCTAACAAAAGAAAAGCTGAAAGCTGATAAAATCAAGTCTCACAGGAGCTTGTTCCAGGTGGCTGTAAGAGGGAGGAAACTGTTTCTTTAAACAATGGGCTGCCTGCCACCCTCAGAATTTGCATTAAACATATCCATGACTCAGGCAGTGAAGTGGTGCAACATCACTGGTCAGGGACTAGCTCCGAGCATATGACCAAGAAAGAATGGATTGGAATCAACAACCCTAATTACACCAGAAGGATTTCCTCAGCTGGTACCAAACAGCAGAAGGGACTGGGTACCACACAGTGGAGCTGCTGCTTCCCATGTGACTCTTGTCAGGGGACTCTGGCACTCATCATTTTTTGGCAATTATGAAAATGTGCTTCTGTGCTTGCTCAGGATTTTCCAGGATGCATCAGTTCCCTCTGGTTTCTTTCAATACCCTGGAAGCCATAAGGCACTGGCAGATAAAACAGCCCACTTTGTCACTCTCTTGGGGTGAAGCATCATTTTGCCTTGGACCTCTTCTCGCTTGGGAGAGGTGGATATTTGGTTGAAATGTGGTCACTTGCACCTGCAGGATAAATGAATTTGAGAGAGGCACCAATCCCAGCATTCAAATGGAGCTCCCCAGACAAGCAGTATGGACACACAGCAGCTGCTTTTAACCTTCTTCGACTTCCTAATGGAAGGCAGGGGTCCTATAGGGAGAAGGTTAGTCCACTAACAGGCTTTTCCTCAATTATCTTTACCTCCTCTGTTACAACTTGCTTAGGGACAGGCCGCCCATGGTCACGAGTCAACAGATGACAACCTGGAGGCCCATGGCCTGGAGTCTCAGTTCCCTCCAATGCTGAGCAACAACAGAAGTGAAATGTGACCCTGAACCAGAACGTGAAGAGATGTGTTGGTACTGATGGATACTCAGCTGAACATAAGGCAGTGTTACTGCAGGCTGCCTTTAGCAGCTTGCTTTGGTTGCATTAAAGGAGAACAAACCCCACAGTGAGCTCAAAGCTCATTTACTTGGTTCACTGTAAATTCCAGAGGCCAGACTTGGTTGTCAGTTGCATAAAACACAAAAACAACTATTTCAACAGAATTACTCCACATTCCTGGCCCTTAGTCTCAATCAGTAACATGGCAGATGCTGGCAAGATAAAGAGGCCATCTATGCTATCATTAATGAAGTTTCAGGTAAAACATGATGCAACATTATTTCAAAATACTGACATATTGCTACAGGTATTTGGTGCTCTTCCCTTAATTACAATTGCTGGAGAGCACTTTTTTCTCTCCAACGTTTGCTTGCCTGAAACCTGATGGCTGTGTTAGAAAGCCTGCAGCTGGATAGGCTATTTTCTTTACTCATCTCCGTCATTAGTGTGCAAAACTTACAGAAAGGAGAATGGACTCTTTTTTGGATAGACAGAGTTAAGACCCTCTCCAAAGAATTACCGGAAAAATAAGGGGGAATCTCATCTGCTAATCCATCTGTTGTACAAACTCAGTCCCTATTAAACAAAAGTTGAATTAAAGCAATTTACCCATTCCCCCTCCCTTTCCCCGATTTCTTTGCAGCATTTTCGTAAACTAAGCTCCCTCATTACCAACGGAGCCACGCTTGTCAAAGAAGCCAGTTGTTAAACAACACTTTGCAGTGATGTTATTAAAGCTTCCGGATAAAAGCTGCTAACAAGTGCAAAACAACTGTCTGGCATTTCCATCCAAGATGTTTTCCAAAGCTCCTTAGGCCATGCTTCAAGAAGGTCTCCCTATTAGGGGAACATTGCACAGCAGAGACTGGAGATAACGTTGCTCACAACTTGCTGACCCCCCAGCTAAGGTAGATATTCTCCATCTTCCATGCTGTTAGCTGGTTTGCAGTAAAGCAGCAAGCTGACAGCCCAGCAGAGATCCCACAACCCACAATCATGAAGGGTGTAAAAATATCAGATCCAACAGCACATTAATATCTCACACAGGCTTAGAACAGAAACGAGAATAAGGGAATAACTGCCATGGGATACAAAATAGGACTTGCACCACTTGTGCCATTTAACCGTTCCTACTGAATTTGACAACTAATGGAACAAAACCCCAGAAGTTAGTATTTTGTTGGAAATTTAACAAGACTTACAGTCCACGCAAGGGCTTTAGTTCTGCTAAAGTAGTCTCAGACCAATTACAACATATTCTAATTTTGGATATTAAAACATTTAGTTCCAACGGTGAGGTACCACATGCAAGTGGCATGATAAGGGCCTGTTACTGCTACAGTCTCCTGACAACTGAACTAGACTGAGATTCTATGCATGACTAGACTGAGAAAAAATATTGAAATATAGAGCTGCTTGGACATGTGCAGAAAGAGTTAAATTCAGATTCACTGAAGGAGCATGAAACTAGAAATAGAAAACTTGACTCCAGTATCTACTAATATACTGGTACTAGGCCGAAGAGGAGTTATCCAATTATTGTTTTTCTAAATATTACAAATACTCAAACTTCAAGAAAGTAATTTGCTTACTGTTCTTTTCCATTTTCATTCTAATTTGTAACACCAACTTAGTTAACAAACAATCCTTCCAAAGGAGAATAATGGTGGGAACTGTTGTAATATCTGATTTTAAACAGGCACACTCATCAGTGTATCTTTCCAATTTCCTAATAAGGACTTTGCAACACCAGAAATTCCAGTTCCTTCAGGGAATCTATCCTAGATTTTTATATTGGAACTCACACACACTGTGAAAAGACCTGGGGGTAAAGCAACTTTGTGCAGGGTTTCATATTGATGACCCCCTAGTGACAGGCCCTTTGGAAGCTACACACAGCAGGGGCACCAGCCACTGATGGAGGTTCAGCTCCTGCAAAACAGTGGGACTACATTTACCAGAGTGGTTTCACCAGAGCTGAGCAGTTCCATTTTAAACACTACAAGGCCAGAACCAAAACTCTTTCCTCTAGTAGTCTGCATGGCAAATTAGAGGGGACCACAAAAATGAAATCTCATAATATACCAGAGACCATGTGGGGTTGCGGGATCCATTGTCTACAGATCCTATTGGAAAATGGATGAGCTGGTTTTGTGGTGGAAACCCTCTTCTCTCCAAGAGTACCAGAGTTTTCAAATCATGCAATGACATTTGCATTCCCACCACTCCTGCCAACAACCTCGAGCTGACTGCTGCCTCTTCAGTACATGGTGTCTATTTTCATGAGTGGTGATTCTACTCCAAACAGTATTTGGGGCAGATACGAAGGATAAAGAAAGGAAAAGGGCATGGCAGAAGTCAGCAGAGTCTAAAGCCATGCATTTCAACAGCTTACCAATCTTACTCACACCAGATCCAATTTCTTGGCTTCCTTAAATTAAGAAGTTACCCTTAAATTAAGGCAACTTAAGGCATTACCTAAGAATCCCCATGCTTTATTTCCTTCAGTCTCTCCCTATTCCTTGTACAACCTAAAGAATTAATCATGTTTGAATTCAGTTTGTTCCCTTCCATTTCACTCTGCACAAACTTTCAGTATCAAATGGAAAATCCTTCATGACTCCACCCCTCCCCAGGTACCGGTCACTCCTCCATTCCATCAGCCTTGCTCCCTGAGGTGTTAACTTAAATCATCATTTCTCATGCTTTATCTATGAGAAAATCTTTGCTAAATACAGCCTATAAAGCCTCTATGAAGACCTGGGTGCTCTATGTTGACTATAAGGAATCAGACAGTTAACAAGCTAGTCTTACACACACCCGATATTAGCAAACATTGACAGGTAACTCACCTATCTTCTCCAAAAATAATTATGTAAAGTGCGTATTGCCCACATAAGTGCACTGACACCAGACAGCACATTACTGCCCTAGTCTACAGAGACCTTTACGCTTTGCCAGTCTCATCGAGTCACCAGCTCCAGGAAAGCTCAGATGCTCATGAGGCACCATCAAGCTCAGGTAGGGATACCAGCCTAGGTCATGGATACTGTGAATGGCATCAGCATACTTCTACACCCAGTGTAACTGGCGAGACAAATTAGCCTAGATGCCATACTAGAGTGAGCAACGTAATTCTGCATTGGCTCGCACTGAACTGTGACGTTCAGCGCGTGGGAGGCCAAAGTCTGCTGGTCCTTTGTATTCTTTCTCATCCTCTCTCATGGTCTCCTCCCATCAGACCCACAGGATTCGTAATAAAGCACGGAAAAGCCATCACAAATATTCAGCTTGACATTCTGCATAATTCAGGCATTGGCTATTTTTGTGTAAGCCCAAATTAAGTCCAATCTAATGCAGCGTTACTAATATTTTGGAGCAGGGAACACATACTTGTGCAGGGTCAGCCAGTGCCTGGCGAAAGCCAGAGTGCCTGTGACCTGCCCACATCGGGCACGAGAGCAATGCAAATTACACGGCAATATTTACACCCAGACATAGATCTCCTTACACATATGTATGGGTGGCACATCCACGTGCACATGTGCAGAAGCCAGGTTATCTGACCTCAGTCAGATACTATCTGCAATTCAGGACAGAACAGAAGAATTTATTTTGACTCAATGCTAGCAGAGAATGCTTTTTGCCAGAGCAGCTCACTACATTGTATGATAACTGAATGAAGCTAATTTTCAGCAGATTCTATCTAACAGCTCTTAACTGGTAGAAATAGTTCAAGGTCTTCAAAGTATACAGTGTTGCATAGCCCCCAATTCACACATTCTACTAATAACTGCCAGACAATTGTATTGAATTTATTCAAAAACCATTAGCTGCAGAAATTCATATTCTTCAATTTTGCCTCAGATAAATGCTATATTACACTTACATTAAGGTTAATGTGCAATGCCAGTTCTTTCACAAAGGAATTGCAAATATTTGCAGCTACAGCATCTCTTACTAAGGTGTCTGTTTTAAAAGTTTATTGTTTCTCTCTCACAATTCCCCTTTCATCCCTGCCCCTGCCAGGAGAGGTGGGATGAAAAAATGGTGAGAATATTAGAGCAAATACAGGCACATATTAAGGGAAGTATTTGAGACTTTCTTTGTACAGCGTGCATATGCTACCAGCATTACAAGGATTTTTCTTTCATCTGCTCCTTCAGACACGAGACTCCAAAATACTTAAAAACCGCTTCATAAATATCCTTCGAAAAACCATCATCACATCTTCAGATCACTGGTGTGTTAAATGCCTGCCACGAAAAAATGATGTTAAAATTTGGGAGGAGCTGGAGGTGGAAGCTGAGGAGGAGAAGTAGAAAGAACACAGGAATGTTTAAACAAGAGAGCCTCAGTGAGGGGCTGGGGTACGGTGCATTTTATAAAGAAATAATACACACATCCCATTCATGTTATAAAAAATGTTACAGGTAGGCAAGCTCCTGTAATTTATCTAATACTCTTATATTCATGCTTCCTTAGGTTTCATGCAATTTATTAAGTTTTCAGCCTTGCCTGCAGCAAAAAGCATAAACAAAAGCAGATGTGATACTCCCTTTTTTAAGGGCCCGCCAACCTCCTGCAAAGCCTGTAACCAGCTGGGGAAGCCTGATTACCATCAGCTCTGCATGGCTAGTCCAGCTGCCCTCTCTTTCTGCAGCACTCTCCAAGCCTAAAGGTGGTACACCCTGACCCATGGCTCACCAAGCACATTTTGCCTCTTTAGAAAGAGGCTGTTCCTCTCTGTTCTCTAAGATTTTGGTTGGAAATACATTTTGTTGGCCAAGGGTTAATTAAACCACAGGAACAAATCAGCCTGAAGAAAAAAAAGAGGACCAGGACAACAAGGGTGACACATGTCCCTAGCTGGTCACAGAGGACAGATGACTTCATGAACATCTACACAAACAAAAGGCAGAGCTATTATTTGTTTGTTATTGCTCAGCTGGGAATAACCAAGAGATTAGATCTTCACCACACCTACACTAAAAGGCTTTCAATGACATCAAAAATGTAGAAGCATCATGAAATTCATCTATAAGACTTCACCATCCTCCCTCTCAGAAGAGGAAGTACCATGTTGTGGCACAGGAGATGCTGGAAAAGAACAGAATATTACAAATCCATTTTTAGAAAACTGGTGCCTCCATGCCATCCCATGCATCACACACAGGACACAACCATGCAGAAAAGCATGATCCAGGATATCACCTGGGCCCACGAAACGTGCCAGCGAGGCTGAAGTCAGCTCCAGTATGCAACACAATGTGTTGGGCTTGTGTTTGGTCAGCTCTGAAAGAACTGGAGGAAACCCGTCAGTCTCTGCTCCCATCCATCCAGACATACCTTCAGTTAAAGGCCATGAGGGGAATGAACATGGAAGATCACGATACTTCCCACCGTTACATTGATTCCTCTCATATTGTTACAGCTCTACTTCTGGAGACAGAAGCTACCAAATAAACACAGTTTTGATTTTAACCAAGGGGCTGCCTCAAACATGATAATCTTGCATCCTTAGTGACCATCAAATGCAACTAAAAACCAAACAGTTGCAGGCTCTCTCCCTCCTGCACCCCATTGTCTCAAAGAAAAGGATTCAGCCTTTTCCTGTTTTGTACAAATCAAGAAAGCCTCTGAAACCACTTACACACAAGCGCGCACTATAGCAGCTGTTTCTCAAACATTGACAGCCTCCGGATTAACAGTCTTTTAAGGCAAAATGGGGGAGAAGGGGGAGAATCCCCGCTCACAAGGTGCAGCTGAAAAATTAACAAACGGCTTTGAAACTGGCAGGGCAATTCTGCTGCACTGACTGCGGCGCTAGTGAGCACACACATAATGAATTGGGGATTCCCTGTGTCAGGGCCGGCTCTGAGTGTGAATTGCAGAGTTCCAGGGAGGATCAATAACTGTCAGAAGGAGAAGAAAGTGAGCACTAAATTCGCTCGCCTTTCATCTTCAACAAATGGAACAGAAAATCTGATGGATGACAGAACCTTTCGTTTCTATAGCGTTCTTGTTGAACTAAAGACTAGTGACATTGAGATGATTTTCGACATGTGCTTCTGTAGATTCAGAAGCAATTATAAAAATAAAAATAAAAGAATTTTGTTACAAAGGAGCCCCCAAACCAAAAGTAGCGATTTGGAAGGGCAGTGTAAAGAAAAAATATTAATGAAAGCCCATGCCAGTGGTCAGCCCCTAGCATGTGAGAGTGCAGAGTTTTGGAAGCATGGAGTACATTAAACACAACACACCCCTTGCCTCCCCCATAATTAAGTTAGAGATGTGAGAGCAAAAGCAATAGAGGCTGTCTGTTTAGTTTCTCTGCTTGGCAGGGTACCACACACACATGTACACAATTTCTCCTCTCCTCCATTTGTGAAAGCAGAGAGGAAAAAAACATATAAAGCCCAAAATGAGCAGATAAACAAAAAAACCAAAAGCAAACAAACAAACAAAAAAAAATCCCAGTTTTCAAAGAAGGAACATGCTACTGCTCAAAGAAACGCCAAAATCTCTTCTCCATCCCTTTATTCTACTGTAGACAGCCACTCAACCCATCAGGAAAATTATATTAAAAAAATAACAACCACAGCAGAAAGGAGACAGGACCTTTTGTACAATCCAGCTGGCTTCTGTACCTTGACTTTCATATCAGATATTTATTTTGGCATGTGGGGCGGTGGGGGAAGGGGAAACAGCTCTGGACACCGTATGACATCCTTCACTGTGGTGTAACAGTTCAGAGCACGGAGGTACATCTCTGACTGCCGTCCATGAATGCTGAACACGCGATGTGATAACATACAATGCCTTTGCTCCCTGTGGTGTCACACAAACAAGCCACAGGGCAAGGTAGGGGGGAAGTCCCAGAAAAGAACACATGATCAGTCTTCAACCTTATGATCTGGATTCAGCCAAAGAAGTGGCACTGCTGAAAGCCACCGCTCAGACGGGCTTGGGACCAAAACACTCTCTTAGAGTTTGCGGGGTGCTCTGCCAGGGTCCCTCACCACTGCAATAAGATATTTGCAGGGGACATGTCACCAAAGCCAGCTCAGAAGAGGCATATTTCCACCACTGAAACAGAAAATTAAAAGCCTGATAAACAAATGCAATGACTCAACTGGGTATAAGGGTTTGGTGTAAAGTTCAGAAATTTGCCTATGTATGCTGATTCCACCTTAAAGTGTGTACATGGGAAGGCTATTCCTGCTTTCTCAGTGGAACGAAGGTATTAAACAATGAGCTCTGAGACACTAGACTAGTTGATGGCAGAGCCAGTAATAAAAAAATAAAAAGAAAAAACAAACCCCGACCCTTGTATTTTAATCCAAACAGACCACGCCACATGAAACCAAGATTAGCTTGGGCTCTCTAGTATCACCGAATGCCTACCACAGGCTCATTGTCCTCACAGCTCCACGGCAGCGCCGGCTCCACACCACACCCTGTGGTTTCCCACTGACGCATGGGCATTCCTGCTGAACCATGGCCCTGCAGCCCCATCCCGTCTGGCAGCCATGAAGCCTGTGCCCAGTCAGCCCTCTGGCTTAGCTTTTTGGGAGACCAAGGACACTGCTCCAACAACTTCCTCTGGAACCTCAACGTTGTTTCCCCGTATGTTCCTCCAGTCTAGTTTCATTCATTTCTTTTAGAAGAGCAAGACTGTAAACAGACACAGCCAGTTTAGCTGCTGGGCATCTAGGAAAATAATTCAGATATTGCCCATTCAAACCCATCCTAATAGAGTATCAGAAATGGTCCATCTGAAAATCTGCACCATTTAACAGAGGGAGAGAGTTGCCTGACATCCCCACTGAATAATTTGGTAATTTTGGTATCTCAAACAAACTGTGGTTTGAGAGATGAGGCCTCATCTCCATATGAAAGAGATAAATCAATCTAGAATACACAAATGCAATTTTAAATGAGAATATCTATTCTAGATCAAATACAGATGCAGGACCCACAATTTCAGATTAACAGCATCTTCCCAGTTTAGCTTATCTTCTTTGAAAGCAAATTACTCTGTGCTAGGCAGAGGCACTCTTATTCTCCAACAAAAGCATCCTCACACATGAAGTAGTTCCTCAAGAGCAATCCAATGCGTAGATGAAGCATTGTTTCTCATTTCTTGCAGACTGCAGCCTCTTGCTGTGCCTTCCCTCCCTAAAAGCTGTAAAAAGTTGCTGATACTGAAGAACTGCTTTGCTTCACCTCATGAGGTGCTTCTCAGGGCTGGGTTACACAGCTCTTCACAGCCTCCCTAGCACAATGAGATACCACCACTAGCTGAACAGTATTTTAGTCTGAACTTTTCTCCACTGAAGACAGCTTTTTTAGTTCTTGGAAGGGTTTCTAAAATATCCTCTAAGTGTATGTTAAAATAAACAGAAGCAATCAGCATTGGGTCCAAAGCAGAGTCTCCTCTGTACACTTCAAAGGGCTTTGCACAAAGTTGCAAAGATGCTTGACAAGGATCATCTCATAGGGCAACACACTCCAGCTGATTGCACAATGACAGCAAGTGCCAGAAAAATTCCAAGACTCATCTGAGAGCTGACACAGGCTTGTTCTGTGGGCTTGAGCAAACCACTTAACCACTCCACATCTCAGCTTTTCTGCCCATAAATGAAGGTAAGAATACCGAGCTCCATCTTCCCCTAGGGACTGATAGGGAGCCTGGGGTGTGTATGGCAATTTGGAAACATGAAGTGCTACATAAGTGCAAAGTACTATTATCTAGAACTTCCACCAGCACCTCCACATGTGGGTGCAGCAGATGCTGGTGAGAAGTGGTCCACAGGGAAGACTCCAGACAAACCAAAAATACATGTTTACCCTGAGATTCCACTGGGAAAACATTCAAGCAGCAAAAGAGATATTTAAAAGTTCTCTCCTCCCTCCTCAGAAGAACAGGAGCGATTTGTAGTACAGTAAGAGCAGCACTGGTGCAGAGCCATCTATTCATCCCTTCAGACGGGTACAGCTCTCCTGTTGACAGTACAGGGGAAGGGATTGCTTCCCGCTTCAGTGACCATATCTCAAATCTGTGGCAGCTCTCAATCACACCCCCAAACACCCAATCAGAAGAACAGGAGTGTTCCTCTGAGCCCTTCACTGAACCACCACCACACACCTGTATCTCACCAGGCTGGGTCAATATTCACAGAAGAAGCATGGCAACAAGAAGTATTCAAATCCTTACACTACGCAGCACATGCTCATTCCAGAAGGCAGGTAAACAACATCCAACTCTTACAAAGGGTGACTTAGCCCGTTTCTTGATTTGCTAGTTTCCCAAACTCCACGAGCAGGATTCAGGTCCTGCAAGGTGAAAGGGACATGAGAGCACATGATGCCCAAGCTCCATGGGCTCGTCCAGGCACGTCCTAGAGCAAGGGTGGGAGACAAAGCAGAGCAGATGACCTGTTGATTACACTTCATCAAAACCTTAATAACATAAGAGAAGGTTAAAGATGTTGTTTATCCTGGACAGTTGAGCTGCCTTGAGTGTGCCCTGAAGGGTTATAGACACCACATACAGCTATAAACAGCATTTTCTCCTCAGTGCTCCCGTATCTCCCCACTTACCAGTTCATCTAAACTAGAAAATTAAATATTTGCTCATTGGGCTGTCTAGGAAAACACAGCCCTGAAAACTACTGTGGCAAGTAAACAGACACATAGATGTGCTGTACAGCTGTATAGCAGACATCTTGTGAAGATGTTCTGCAGTGGCACTAAAAATAGCATTGTTTCACCTGGAACAGCAGTTAAGTCTCTCTAGGAGATGGGGAGGAGCAGGGAAGCAGAGATCTCCTGTAGGCTGTTATTATAAGTAATGAGTTTATTTTCAAATCAAAGTTGACTGTTATTCATGACTGGAAAGGTGTGGAAATTTCAAGAGTCCTAAGAAAATCCTTCAAAATACTGATTTCTTTCCCTCTGCGTTTATAACACACAAAACCAGGGCAACCCGAGCTAGATCAGCATTATGATGTGCTCTGTAACAAATAACAGAGATTCATTAAGTGACAAATCTAACTGCTTTCTCTGACTACACCAGTAAACGAATTCAGTGGTAAGGACACTTGCCAAGACAGTGAATTTTATGCAAGTACTGGAGAATCTTCATGGAAAATAAACTTTTATTAATTAAAGAGTATCACTCACTGCTCAACCCAGGGGACGGAAACGCATCACATGTTCCCCATCCCTGCTCAGGAGCCCCAACACCAGCCAGCTCAGGAACTGCTTGTGGATGATCTCCAAGGCAAAATGTTGAGACTTGTGCATGAGTAACAAACAAAGTTTCACAAAAAATCACGATCTCTTCAGTGATTCTTAAGTAACAGGAAGAGCAATTTATTTCGCTGCATGCATGATTAATTATAAATTATTAAATCCAGCTCTACACAAGATCCTTTCCCAGGGAAGCAACTGCTCCAACATGTCAACTTTTTTTCTAGATCTCTGAAACCAACATCAATTCAAAACACACAGAGCCAGATTTTCCACAGAAGATCTAGCATGTGTTTTCAGTGCCCAGTATCTCGTCCTGACCAGACTCAAAGAAGAGTAGCAATTTATTCTCCTTACTCTGGCCTTTGGAGACACAGCCTGTTTCAAATAGGACACTGACATTATTTTTACCTCTTGCCTCTCTCCCATCTGTGTCAACCACACAGGGGAGCATCTGGAAGCCAACAGCTTACTTTCCCCATCCTTATCACATAGGAGAGCGTATCTCCCAAGCAGGAACTTCGGGAGCAGCCTGCCCATGAGCACAGTCATGGAGGAGGCAATTTCCTGCCCGGCAGGAAGGCGGCGGAGAGTCCTGGGCTGCTCCCGGCCTCCTGCCTGCCGGGAGGGATGGCTGCCTGCAGGCAGGGGCTGGGGGCTGGGGAAGGAGAAATGTGAAAGCAGGAGAAAGTGCAGGGCTGCAAACATGCATCCGAACACAAAGCAGCCAGAGGATGCACGGATAAAAAAATGGGATACATTATTATTCCATAAATTAAGTTAAAGCAACCTCAGCGCATCCCAGACCTTTAATACTGGGCTGCTGCACACCAAGTGAGTTGGCTTCCAGCCTGCAAAATGTTTCAACTTCATTCAACTGAGGCAAGACCCACGTTTTATTAAAAGAGGTTTATCTTCCTGCAAATAAACCTCAACAGCTTTTGCGCCCTGAAGAAGCAACTTTGGTTTGCATCTCACCCTCCTCCCCCCCGCCCACAACAAAACACACATTCAAAATCTGATGAGTAAAGAATTACCAGTTACAGCTTTCTGGACCCTGCCCACGTTGGGCTAGTATGCAACACGTTTCAATGTTTGTTTTTATAATAAATAAAGCAAAAGTATGATGAGACAACTAAGCTCCTCGCCTTTCCTCTGCCTTCTTTGAAGGTGGCTTTTTGAGACTTCAGCAAAACTGTAAAGCAGTTAATAAAATAAAGGGCATTCCCTATCTCACATCTCAGACTGTTCCAAATAATCTAGTCAGCCTTTAACATACCAAGCTTGCCTGTGATCCATTTAATGAAGAAATACTAATTAAAAAAATATATAACACCTTATACACGTTTTCATTTTTCCTGATAAAGAGCAAAAAAATTAAGATGGGGGGGGCGAAAGAAACAAAACACATTTTTCTAAGCAAGGAGAAAAACCTAAACAAAATTGAAGAAGTTTAAAGCCCAACTTCAACAGCAGACAAGCATGCAGAGAACAGTATGACCTTCCCTTATCACCCACTGACATGCTTAATCATTTCCAAACAAAAATTGTTCTTTTCCACTACTACTTCATTCTGCAAGCACCTCAAGCTCCTGCATGGCTGGTAAATAGTTAAATCTCCCACTATCCCCTGCTGCCTGCGAAAAATCACTGAAACAATTGAGACATTGTCCAGTGAACAAGACTCCCAGGGACTGACATTTTTGTTTATGTCCCAGTTCTCAGCCTGTCAATTTTCACTCCCAACGCTAAAAGCACGGCTTGCCCCAATACAGTCTGCCCTCGTCTGAAAAGGCTCCACTTCATTTATTTTATTAAAGCTATGGCATGTTTATGATTCAGAGCTCTCCCCATCCGAGGACCTGTTGGTCCCATCCCCCTGCCTTCCTCTCTGCCCTGCAATAGCGACTTCCTAACTCTGAGAAGGCTTTGCAATGCCTTTTGCAGAGCCACTGCCCGGAAAATAACCGTGCTTAAGTTAAACACCGATGTTCGCATTTTCCTGGAGTGTGTATTTCAGTAATGTGTATTACTGTACTCCTTAAAATAGCCTTTCATAATTAACCAGGGTAGGGTAGAGGGGAAGGGACTTGGATACTAAGCCAGAGTAGCAGGAACTTAAAAAAGAAAATTAAAAAACAAAACAACAAAAAGAAAGGAAAAAAAACACCCAGGGAAAAAAAAAAAAACAACAAACCACACACACCCACTCCCGCTACCCAGCAGCAAACTAGAAAATACATGCAATGGAGTAAAACAAACATCTTGGAGCAAAGCAGCGCTTTCTTGGCTGCTTCGCAGCTGCACTTCCTGCCTGAGTTTTCATAATGACCGGAGCGTCAGGCCCAAAATACATCCCTCTCCTTCACCCCTGCCATCCTCTCCCCCCATTCCCAGCACTTTTTTCTTCTTCGTTACGCTCTCAATACTTTATCTCCATGAAAAGCACACACAGCGGTCACCAGTGTTTCCTGTTTGCTGAGTGTGCTTTAACTATATCACACCCTCCGCTGCTGCGCTGGAATGCACAGCATATGGCATTGTGAAAGGGTTTACTGTCGAATAATGGCAGCAATGCAGTCCTGCTGGTTTATATCAAACCCTGTCACTCTCTTCACGGAGGTCTCTCTCGTGCTCTCTGAGAGGCGAGGTAAAACACACACACACACACACA
Source organism: Pseudopipra pipra (assembly GCF_036250125.1). Classification (NCBI taxonomy): domain Eukaryota; kingdom Metazoa; phylum Chordata; class Aves; order Passeriformes; family Pipridae; genus Pseudopipra; species Pseudopipra pipra. The sequence goes on along the minus strand of NC_087556.1, from coordinate 28,438,526 downwards.
CACACACACACACAACTTTGAGTCTCACGTAGGACCTCAGCAGAAGGAGGACCTGCAAACTAAAGGCAAGGAAGATTGCAACTTGTGGTGACTTGCAGCCCCCCGTGATTTGTTTCAAAGTTTAGTCCCCATAATATCTGTAGGAATCTTTTACAGGTAAACAAAAGAGCTGCTAAAAAAATTTTAGCTCCTCATTGGGATTCCTACGGGCACAGCCAGCAGGGGCTGGAGAACAGCTACGTGCCTGAGCCCCTCTCCTCCGGCTGTCAGACTAAGCAAGTGCCTGAGCTCTATCCCAAAGTGCAGCTTCACCTTCCCTGCTTTTAAAAACCAGCAGTAACATATTTGGTTATGAAAACATCCATGCAAAAGGCAAACACACACCGCCACTTTTCACTCTGGGTCAAAGTTTCAAACCTGCATTTTCATTTAATTGCTCACAGGTTTATTTTTGGGTTCTGTTTGTTTTTAAAGCAACTTTGAAAGAAAAATATTTGCAAATAAATAAATAAATAAATAAATTGCTACTTCCAGCTGCAGTCAGGTTTAGCTAAGATGCTCACAAAGGTTATACTTTAAAGTGCTTTTTGTGCAGATCTTGAAATGCCTTCCTATGCCCGGATGCATTCGGCCAGCAGACGCTGAAACAAGTAGCAATACTTTTAAAGCCCATTGAAATGCATCCATCCACCCTCTCTTCATAAAAGGAAGCCTTACTTAACAGGCATTTATTATTGCTGAACTAGGGTTGAAAGTTCAGTGTCCTTATAGACCAAAATTATCAAGATTTCTGAGTTTGCAGCCCACGTTTAAGTCCTAATGAGCTATTGTACCCACTCACTGCTATTAACTCTTTGATGTCAGGAACCCATGATGCTCTTTTAAATGTCTCACAGATGTCCAAGGGAAAAAGTGCAAAGCTCACCTGTGCTGAAGGACAGGTGAGCAACTGTTGGGGTTTTTTTGCCTTTAGTCCCCTCCAGCAAAATATGCAAAGACAACTTACAGCATTAAATATGCATGTCAAAGACAGGCTAGCCTACCAGTTTGGACTGTGAACTCAGACTCAGGGGAGCTGTACATCGCTTCCAGCTTTGCCATGATCTGATATGCAGAACACGTTACCTTTCTGGGAAAAGGACGTGAGCATACGGTGCCCGTCACACCACACGCGTACAGCAACCCAACCCCTGCCGTCCTTGCACTGCACAGCCCCTTCTCCCCTGGATCTGGGAAATCTGAGGCAGGGACAACAATCTGCTTTTCTGACAGTAGTTTGCCTATTAGATCTTCCTAAATACAGGTAACAACAAAGTGATAATGAAATTACCTTTAATTTGCACCAAGCACGCTGACCTACTCCTTATACAATCACAGAACTGAAACATGGGGAGAAGTAACCATCAGGCTTGAAACACACTTGGGAAGGGTACCTAATATTCCAACCCCAGACTAAGGTACCCAATCCCAACCACCAGTGAACAGTAGGATGATGCTTTAATTTAAGAGTCACAAGCCCAGAGGGATGCCCAGGCGAGCAGCAGCTGAGCTGGCCAGAAGAAAACACGGCGCCAGCTCTTTGGCCGTTCTCCACTCCCACCAGTGCTGGGGCTGCTCCCTCACATTTTCTCACTGTTTACTCATCCCACAGATTCCCCAATGAAGGGATCTGAAGTGGCCAAGTGATTGCCTACGCAGCAACGGAGCTTAACAGTCCATCTAATGTGAGTGGACGCTCCCTGGACGTGCTCTGGGCATGATGAGCAGGACAAGTTACTGCAGGGTGAGCCTCGCCGAGGTCTTACAGCACCTCCGTAACTTCCCGGCCACGTGCTTGGCTCTGGACGCCTTCAGACCAAATGGCAGCTGCTACCTCATGCTTATCCCCCGGGCAGCAACTGTGGAGCAACCAGCATGCCTCAGATTCACACCAGAGCTTATCCCAAAGTAACCCGTCCTGGACATCAGAGCCCTTTAATGAGGAGCAGGTTATTTCATGTTCAGTAAATGACTTCCCTCCAAAGAGCCCAGCATGCCTGAAAAGCATTGAGAGGGGGAGTCAATGTGGAGCACCTACAGCTTTAGCAATTCCAGCCTTTGCTTGCTTCATATTAACTAACCACGTAGACATGCCCAACGTGCAGTGACAGAAGTTCTGCCGCCAGGAAAAACTGCACTGCAGACATTTGGGGTTTTCTAATGATACTGCTTCCATGCAGCTGCTTGGCAGGAGAAGTGTTCACAGCCGTAAGTGCACACTAGGAAAGTCTGGAGGACTTCAGGTCCCTTCTCTCTGCCTTCCTCTGTAAAACATCATTTCCTTATTACATGTCAGTCACATCCCCAACAACACTCAATACTAACACTGCAGAACTCTGCAGGTATAGAATGGGGCAAAATTGTCTTCTTTTGTCTTTCCTCTCCCAGACACTATCTTTTCCAGCCAGGAGAGGAGACCATGGATAGATTTTTGACCATTTTCCAGTGGTCAGATGAGCAACAAGAGAAGTAAACCCTTCTTCAGCTTGTCTTCTACTACTCCTCCTACAGCCCTGGGAAGAAATACATCAGTATAAGGACAAGCTCAAGGGGAGAAGAGTTCAGGACATGCTATTCCCTCTCTCCCTTTCTCCTTTCTCAGCACTTGCTAGATGGAGGACAGGTAGAGGCCACAACCATCTCACAGCAAGGGATTTTATTTCATATAATGCTCATTTCCAGCACTTCGGCTCAGAAAAGCATCATTACAGAAGACAATACTTTGAGCACAAACTTAAGTGTTGTCCTGAACACTGATGGACATTGAGGCATGTTTAATGATTTCTTGAACCAAGGCCTGAAAAGTAAAAGGGAAGGGGAAGCTAGTTTCCACAGTAATAGCAGTTAAGAAGTCTTTGAGTCGTGCCAACAGGAAAAATGCATGTTAGAGAACCACTCGCCTCTCCTAGGAAACTAGCACAGACCCACCTCTTTCTGCAGGGTCCAGGGACACCATCAGGTCCTTAATCTGCACCAAGAAGGTAAAGAGATGGGGTTGCAAAAAAAAAAAAAAAAAAACCACCAACACCAAAAAACAACACCAAAGATTTGGTTACTTCTTCCATCAGGGAGGCTATTCAGAAAGCATCCTTCCTCTTGTATACACACAAACGTGTGCGCTCAAAACATGCATGTCCAGGACCCAATACCAGCCTATTTCTCATTTTGTATATATCACTTCTACAGATTCAAGTCAGGGTGCATGGCTACTGCCTGCCAAGGTAGAGGAAGGATTGGTTCAGCTTCCCCAAACTTACTAATTCCAAGAGATGAGACATAAAGTACATCTGACACAAGGACTCATAGATACACAGTGTCCTGACAGCATCTAACACCAGAAGTAACTTTCCTCTCAGGTCTGATACATGTTAGGATTTAAGGTTTAGATTTCAAAAACTACTTCACTTTCCCTTTTTTTTTGTTTGCTTTCCTGTGGGGCTACAGGGGTTTTTTTGCTTCCCTCTAAAATCCAGATGCGTAAATCATCAGTTTTTCAAAACAAATTTGGGAAAGTTACTTGACATCTGTTCTGGCCACACTAGTGAAACAGAAGAGTGAGCAATGCTTCCCCATCTTGGGAAAGTGCTGAATGATTTTACTCAGAGGTATCTGTCAGGTACGAGTGAAGCCTCAAAGGCAAGTTCCCCTGGAACCAGACCCCTGTCACCAGCCCACTGCGTATCCAAACCCCAAGTCTGTTTGACAATAATTTCTAGCTTTGTTTTGTGAAAATAGGCACAGAACATTGTTTGGGGAGAGATTAGGGGTGGGAGACTGTTGTATGAAGGCATCAATCCTTGTTGTCTGTAACATCTCTAACTCCCCAAAGGCTTTCCAAAATGGGTCTTCCCTTTGCCAAACAGGTCTGCAGAGGGCAGAGGAGAAAGCATCCTTCCTTCTCTTTATGCAACAGCTTGTAAGGCAGCTCCAGTTTCTTCCATAGGACAGAGCAGAGACGTCTATATAGTCCAGAAAGTAAAGTATCCCATGAATAACCTAATCCCAAACCACACAAACTGGTGAGAAAAGCAATAATCCTGGGCTTGAGCAACTTGGCAAAGAAATGGTCCTGAGCCCAGCAATGCCAGCTTCCTTCTTTTCTTTTTAATGATAAATACATGCTATTTACTTTACTACAGCACCTGGACACAGTACACAGACCTTGTTTAGACAGAAAATAGGCAGTTCCTATTCAAGTGGACTCATCTGCTGGGGAAAGTTTTTGTGCTCAAGTGTGAATTGAAAAATGCAGAACAACTATTTCGAATTATCTCTCCGTGTGGACACTGTTATTCAGAGCTAAGAGTTTCTTTGTGAGATTTAGCTTAATCCGTTTCCAAAGCGGATTAAGCTAAACCACACAAAGGACCTCTTACTGCTGAATAAGAGTGGCCGCATGGAGAGATAATGGGGAATAGTTATTCTGAGACAGCTACTTCGACTGCATATTTGGGCTTTCACATTCTGCCTCAACTGGCCCAAAGCTGTACTGGAAAGGAAAGACTGTGGTTCTAGAAATTTGGGAAAAAATGGTGCCAGGGCCATATTAGACCCATTAAATCTTCTGCTCTACCCATGATGGCTGCTCCTGCTCCAGTCAGCGCAGGCTCTGGCTCCAGATGAGGCTGCATTATTCAATACCTACTTCTCTAAGCTCCAGATTGAATCCAGCCACAAACTTCAGCTGCAGACAGGGTGCGCGGGGAGGAGAACCTGCAATGAGCGGCCCTGCCAAGTCTGCCACCCTCGGTACACATCATCTTTGATCTGACAGGCTCACCCATCTGGCTCTCCAGCATCACCCGGCACTGCTGCGGCTCTTCGCCTGCTGCCAAGGCCGAGCTGTTGCTGCTGCAGTCCTTGAACCCGCCCAGGGCTTTGGGGACAGACTGTCTGTATTCTCTCCGTTCCTCTTGGCACATCCGCTCTTCTGCGGGAGAGCTGACTGCTCGCCGATATTTAATTTTAGGCCCACACAAGTCCCCAGAAGTTCATTTAACACACATGCTCCAGCAAAACATGAACTACCATGTGACTGAATCCAAAATGCAACTTGCGCTCCTCTGTGCTGAAATACTCTCCTAAACCACATTCCTAGTGTACGTTTCTACCTTAAGTGTTGCTCTCTGTATTATTGTATTCCAGACTAGCTAGTCAAAAGGGGACAGAATTTAGGGATCATATTTTTGTCACATTCAGGACATAGGGAGGATTTTATAAACAAAAGATACGAAGAATCCTGCAGTAGATGCACTTCCAACCACACTGAAAGCAGCACAGTTACAGCTTTCTTAAGGATCTCTGATAAGCAAGATTTTGTCTTGCTTCCCCTTTACCCAGAGAGTTTCAGTACTCAGGTATGTCAGAGACATACAGGTATATATCGGTGTGCTATGACAAACAAAAATGCCAAATCTCAGGTGCAAGACCGCACAGCCCCTTCAGGAAATCAAAACTGAGGCTGATTCACTGCAATATCCTGGGCTATAAACCTGCTGCTTCAGGAGGACCTGCTGAGCTGTCCCCAGTAATGTCAAGGGAGCCTGGTCCTGCCTGGAAGCTCTGCAGCCATCACAAGGTATCCCACCCCTGTACTCATGAGCCAGAGCCTTTGGCAGCATCAAGGACTAGTCTCTCCCAAAGTCAAGCCAGGTGATTCACAAGAAATGGATGTTCAACATATTGTGCTGAGCATATCCTAACACCCCTACTCAGCTGCCTGCTCCTGGAGCAATGCTTAGGGTTGCTACTTCCTACAGCTTTATAGCCAGCCTAGCAATACGTGCTATTTTTCAAGGTGGGGTAGCCTTGAAGTCAAGTGTTTAGGGAAAGAACCTCCGCTTACAGCACACAGCAAGCTCCTGAACTGCTGTAGAGAAAAGTTTGAGAATGAGCAGAGTATACCCTGCAGGCTCAGGAAACAGAACAAATAAAGAGAATACAAAAATGCATTATTTAAGAAACAGAAAACAAACAAAACCAACACACAACCCCCCGCCCCCCTGCACAAATCCTCATGATCTTTTGAGGCCTGACTCATGATCCTAGAACAATTGGGTTGGCAGTACTATACATTTTAGAGCATTTATTCACAGCTGAAATATCCCAGCATCCAAATACTTCAGAGTTCTTGGAGCTACTCACAGATCTCCTGACTGCAGTCAAGCATGACAATTCATCCCAGCTGCCAATCCAGCCCCAAGGTGTCTTCTGAAGGTGCTTTAGTGCTGACTGATGTTTGCAGAAGCATTAAATTCCTGCTCGCTTCACAGTAAGAGGTACAAGCCTACGCATTTCCCCCAGTCTCAGCATTAGAGCAGAGGAGTTACCTCCAGTACTGAAACAAGGCCTGTAGAGGACGGACATTGTGTCACAGAGTAAACACAAGGACACGAAGTAGTCCCCTAAAGTCTGAACTATTTTGCAAACATATTGAATTGCCAAGTGAATTACTTTTAAGGAGCCTGCAATTCTCCTGTGCTCTACACAAACCAAGCACTAGGCTTCCATTCATATTTAATGGGTACTGCATATAAAGGGTGTGTGTTATAGGAATTCATCCAAAATAATTTTATTGGGCTGCCGGTAGGTGAATTCTATACTTAGCCCTAAACATTCTGGTTTGTACACAGACTTCTTTGAACACAACCCTTTTCAACAAAAAAAAAAAATCAAAAGGAATTAGTGGTGAAAGATTTAGCCACAAAATTCTCAGCAAGTTTAATTTGTTCTGTGGCTTAATTCCATGCAGCTCCAAAAACTCAGGACAAGATGTATGTGCACTTTTGGGCATGTATTAATGAAACATTTTGTTTACTTTGCAACTGCCAGAGCAATTAGCCAAATAAAGTATAGAGCATTTAAAAAGGAGAGAGTCACTAAAGGAGCTTTCCAATTAGGTCTGCATGGGTATTTCTGCAGTGTAAGTCTCAGGGATCTGCATATTGGGTCCATGCACCAAGGTGTGTGACCAAACAGCCACCAGAGACTGATTGGGTACAGCTCAGATGCACAGCCCTCTCCTCCTTCCCACACGTGTCCCTCTCAATACCAGGCAGTGACATGAATGATGCCCACCCAAGTCCTTTCCCCCATATCATTACCATGTTCTTTATCACCCTGCAGATCTCTAGGGAGGGAGGGAAGACGATGTCCTGTCATGAGCACACATGGCCTGGAACCCAAGAACATCTCAAGAGGTTACTGCAGAGGAAGAGCAACCTCTCTACAGCAGAACATTAAAGACAAACAAAGCAAGAGCTTTAAAAGTTCTCTTGGGGCACCGTGAGTGGAAGTTACAAGATTACACTTGCAGATGGCTCTATGCATACAGGACCACGCATACAGGACCACACAGACATCTAGAGACACCCCACTTCTGCACATGGTCACTTCTGCGACACTGTAGGTGCATTTTAAAATCTAGCTAAGAAAAAACCTAGCTATTATTTGTAGATATTTGCCTTCCCCCCACCCCTAAAGTGCACAAGTATAAACCACATAAAATAAAAAAATTCGGGACCAGGCAGGGCAGACTGTGCAGCTTCAACTTCAGCTACTCTGGGGAAAAACTCCTTATCTCTCCAAACCATCAAGCAGTCCCAGATGCTCGCTGTCCATGCAATTCAAAATGGCTGAGAACACTCAGTATGTTTCAGATGGTTTTGTCTTCAGTTTTGGTTGTTATATATTTTGAAAACAGATTTTTACTTTCTTAAGGAAAAAAAAAGAAAAAAATTAGATACACAGTGCAGAATCACTGCACAGTGATTCTTTGTTCCTGGGGATTCCGTCTACAATATGACTGTGTTCATTACATATTAGAAAACCCAGGCCAAAAAGTACTGGAAGTCCTGTTACCTCAAGGTAACATTTACATTTACTTCAAAATGCGGAAAGTTTTTAAATCTTTTAACTGTTTTATAAGAAATTTATTGTACCAATACACCATCATTTCGGGTTCTCAGTGTTTTTATCTGATGCAAAGGAGGCTAAAAGCAAGCCTTTGTACAGCCTGCAGGAGGCAGGATCCCTGGACTGGTCAATCACCCCACACTCTTGCCCAAGACAGGGTATGGTCAAGTCACTGTTTACTTTGCAGAGGACAGGGAAGAACAGCACTGGTTTTCTCCTTATGGTTGTAGGAATGCAGAGAGATAAAAATGGTTTTAAAGGAGCTTGATTGCTGCAGTGAGCTGATTTTTGAGATCTTGAACAGACACACCATGCTCATTTTCACTTGCCTGTCCACACTGCAACAGAAAATGTTCATATGAGACTCCTACTCCTAGGGCACTCATCTCTCATCCTTATCACCATGGCGGCAGCACACATGTGGATCAGATCAGGTGCACACTGAATGTGGGATTTCGGGACAAGAAGCTCTCTACCCCCTTAGAGCAGCTTGGAAGCACCCAGCCAGGGTATGCTTTACATCCAAAACTTCCTGCTAAAATTACAAAGTTTTAACACCTTCAATGAAATCAAAAAGTCAGAATAAAGAAGGGAAATAACCCTCTTAAAACACTTAAAAACACTTAAAAAAAATCCCAGCCTCATATTAGTACTATCTGCAGGCTGCATTCAAAATTTGCACCTAGCAAGCTTAATAGCATACTGTTAAAACAATTTTCCCCCCAGTTTTCTTTCACCTTTGGACACAGATAAGCAGCATGACTGTGCCAGAGCAAGATGCAAGAATCTTACCAGACCACTGAAGCACCTAAATGCAAATAAATACATTGGTCTTAAATGGAGCCTCATGCTGTACCTTCCTCAAGACATACTGAACATAATTTCAGTTTAATATTCTGTTACTCATTATGGGCCTTGGAGACTCTCTCAAGCACCATGAAAAAGCAGTATTAACCCAGCCCTCAGCACTGGAGGCAGCAATTCAGCCAAATTATTCATGCTGGTCTTTTGCTTCAATTTTTGTAGTCTTAACTTAATGTTCTTAAACAAATCTGAAAGGAGGATGGCTGACAAATAGTACAGATTTTACTTAAGACATTATAGATGGTCATGTTATGCAGCCCTGAGTCATTAAGCTTAACTACTCAGAGGAGTTTCATCAGAGCTGGGCATAAAGGCTGCAGCCCTGACATGGAGCTCGTGGTTGTCACAGCCAAGTTCTGAGAAGCAAGTGAGTTAAAAAGGGGGGGAAAGAGGGGAAGAGGTAGGGGGGGGAAATAAAGGAAAAGAGAGAGAAAAGAGAGAGAGAGAGAAAAGAGAGAGAGGGAAAAGAGAGAGAGGGAAAAGAGAGAGAGGAAAAAGGGGAGAAAAAAGAAAAAAAAGGAGGGGGGGAAACAAACAAAAATTAAAAAAAAAAAACAAGCCCCCACGCTCTCCTTTCCTCCCTTTGTAATCCAGCTATAAAGATTGGCCTCAAATCCTGATTTAAGATATAGGGGAAATATAAGAAGTGCTTTGCAGATGTTAGCATTTTCCTACAGATCTTCAGGGCAGTCCAACTGATTTAAAGATGAAAAACTGGCACAGGTACACTTGATGGGTAGACAAAACACAGTAATGAGGGTAGAGAACCAGTTTCTATCCCTCCACATTACACTTGCACAGAAACATCAGCATGCCCATGAAATATCCCTCATTGTTCCATAAAAAGATTAATCGCGTTTTCACAAATGCAGAAACGGGTGTAGAGCCTTGTGTAAGAGCAGCCAGGTCCCAGGTGCTGTAGGCAGGCACAGCAGCAGCAACAGGGACACCAGAGATGCCTGACACATCCCAGGCCAACTGGCATCTGCAGCCACTTCATCTCCCCCGAATGCCATTACCCGCTCTAACTTTATTTACCAAAAAACAAGACCATTTTCACTCCACAAAATTAATGTGGCCTGGGGTGGATGCCAAGAAAAAGGGTGGAAAAAGCTGCCCCTTATTTATATATTTTAACAGAACAAGGCAAAACAGTTTGCTGCTAGAAATAAACATTAAACCGTGCAGAACCTCCGCCCCCCCAAAAAAACCCACTGCTCTCCCCCGGCTCCCTCCTCCGCCTCCTCTCCCTCCAACATTATAAGTAGCACAAAAGATCACATTACAAATGCCAGCTGTGGCTCTTTCGGAAGGTGGCCTCCATCTCGGAGGTAGTATATGTTCCTCATGGCCTAAGTGGTTGCTATGGTAAATATGCTTTTTATTGAATAGCAGAGTGAAACAGCTTTTAAAGAGACCCATAAGAACCCCATAAATGGTCAAAATACAAAGCAGATCAACCTCAGTCTCCCTGGAAGCAGATTTCACTTCATTTTCCAAAATGATTTGTGATTTTTGAACCCTTTTTTTGTATATTTGTGTTGACCACTTGTCTCCCCCTTGCCCACACCTGGGTGGAAGGGATGGAGAGGGCGGGGGGGGGGGGCACGATCCCAACCAACTTCCCCCTGTAGGATAAGCTGCTTTGGCTTTTAAAGGCCTGCTCTCCTGAATGGAGAGAGGCTTTGGGACAGTGGATGCTCAGCAGTAGGAAGTCAGGTGATCCCAACCAAACTCAGCCTGCCCTCCCAGGCTGCAACTAGCCAGGAGAAACCTCCTGCTCCCTCTCCATCACCTCCTACGAGCCTGACACCACCGCACCACACCAGCTCCAGAGCCCCAGGAACGTTCCTATGTCCTGTGTCAGTCCTCTAGCACAGAAGTTAAAAAAAAAAGAAAATTCAAGTAAGAAAGTGACTCTAGTTCATTTCTTATTAAGAATAAGATTACAGCAGGTTTTGATGACTGTAGATTTCTGAATAACCAGCCACACATCTTTTCTCTGATCTCTTTCTCCAGTGACAGTCCAGGGAAGGAAAAGGAAAATCATTCTGAAAAAGTGAAGCAGCCAGCACTAGATACCAACTGGGCAAATAGCAGTCCTGTTCTGATTGCTCTCTGACAGACTGAGGGATGGTTTAGAAGCTGTGAATTCTAAAAGACAGGAATTCCTTTTTTTTTCTTTTTAAATAAAGAACTATGACACTTGTAGCAAAGGGCTAACAATCCTCAATTTAAAGAGACAACAATGAAAACAGAAGCTCCTCAGAAATGTTTAGTATGATTTGAGATTTCTAACAAAACCAGTGTGTGTCTTGGATAATCTACTAGCTATGTCAGCTTTAGACTGTAGAGCAAAAGATAAAGAACAACTAATGTTTCTCTTTCTGGAATTCACCTTATCATCCAGTGGTTACAAAAAAGTAGAAAAAAATCATGTAAAACTTGATGATGAATTATTTCAGAAGAAATATTCTAACCCACTACACGCCATCTTCTCCAGAGATAAATTTCCCAGATGAACAGTCAGAGCTGAGATGGCACTGACACTGGATATGGGTGAGAATGGGTCATTGCATATCACCTCTCTTGCATATCACCATAAAAACAAACAATTTCCATCTGTGGATGCTAATTTAGAAAGTAAAATAAAACCACTCTCATGTAAATTTGTACAAAACATTACAAACTCAACATTGTTTTTACAATAGAAGCACAAGAAAAATTAACCGAGAATTGAAAATTTTGTTAAAACTTAATAAATAAAGCTATTTTAAAAAGTTATGCTCAGTATAAAGAGATTTTTATATTTTGCAAGTAGTAGTAAACATTTGATAACACATTTTATACTAAATGAGAAGTCATCACAACACAAAGGGACACATGCTTTGTTGAACGTGGCTCTGTTGAGCCTTCACCCAGGTAAAATGCTTACCAACTCTCACAAACCTTCATTCAAGATTTTGCAATAAGAAAAGATTTCTTTCAGTTAAGGCCATAGAACAGGCTTGGTTTTGATTTTTCTAATGCTTTCCAGACTGTCTCTTCACTTTCTTCAGTTCAATACTGTCAGACATGTAAACCAGCCTGATTGGACTTCATTGCCACCAAGTAATTCTGCAAATTTAGAGCATTTTTGACTCCCTGCTCTCCTGCAAGGCACATGGATGATAATTTCACAAACAGCCCAGCAATAACAAATGTATTCCCTCCTTTTACCATGGACTCATTAGGGATTTTGTTTGTTTTGAGGTATTTCTCCTTTGGTCTGTGTGAAAGAAAACTGATGACAACCTATGTCGTTAATGTCAAATGCCTTTTTTTTTTTTTTCCCAAACAAAGGAAGAACATCTTTCTGTGTTTACTTACAACAATGTGTGCTGGAGATGGAGACCTAGCATCCTTGAGGGCTTGTCTACTCTGAAGGCTCCCTGCCTGAACATCAAGCAGTGGCCATTTCATCTGCAGATACTGGATGGAGGAAACAGAAATGGGGAAAGAAAAATGAGTTCAGAAAATAAAGGCAAAAAAAATAACAAATCTTAGGTAACATGGATAAAAAAGTATAAATTAAAACTTATGCAAGGAACTGAAACAAAAATTAAGACAACTTTACATGTTTGTGAAGACAAAATCTGTGCAGAACTAACAATTCATACCACTGCTATACAGTTCAGGAATAAGAAAAAAAAATACCAAATTGCAAAGACATTATTACATTGATTTTACTAATTGTAGCAAATCTATAAGAATAAAACCCACACAGAAAGAAAATAGCATAACCATGAAGAGGATGGGACAAAGGAGAGGAAGGTGGGTATCAGTCTCAGAAGAGGGAAAATACATATCATAGGTTAAGAATATGATCTTATTACTGAATGGGTCATCTGTCAGCCTTCTTTCAACAAAGGCACCATGTCAACTGCTTGAGCTTCCCTGTGTTGTATGAGCCTCAATGGTAGAGGTCTACCCCAAAATGACTCAGCATCTCTGGGTCTTGGCACCTATTTTCTCTACTTCTCACTGTTTCTGGAAGTCACTGTGGATTATTTTCTTCTTGTATATCTTCTGTCAGACAACCCTTAAGGGGTTTGCACTGGGTAACTTAATGACAAGGCCAAACTTAATAGCTCTCCCGTTGCTGATTCCAAGGTGAGAGTGCAGCCTGGTGTGCTCAGGCCCAGCCGTGATGGCCAAGAGCTCAGGGACAGCCACAACTTCTTTATGTCACAGCCATCGGCACACAGGCCAAATACATGCAGGCAGCAAGGCTGCAGCATAAGGGGGTGTTGATTTGAAAGCAAGAAAAGCTTAGCTACTCTTCAAGAAGGAGCAGAATGTTCCCACAGATTTAACCAGCATCAAGTACTGCCTAAAACTTCTGCTCTCAAGCACATCCTCTTGCTGTATCTCACTGAAGGAGTCATTGCACCTCAGCTGGATCGCACAGCAGAGCTGAAGGCTTCCACCAAACAGGTGAAGTCTCAAGCTGGTACCCAGATCACTGCACCAGAAGTGCTTGACTCCAAACAAGAGAATAAGAGCAGGCCCACAGAGAAACCAGTCAGCCCAAACAGACTTCTGCACTGTACATCTAAATGTAATTTCAGCCCAAGCTTTTCTCTCTGCATGGTGCTGCGCAGTCCCAATTAGGCACACAGGTTAATATATGACCTCGAAAAGCCCTGTATCATGCTGGAAGAAATGTGTACAGCCACATACCTTCAGCCCCCTCCCAGAACTAAGAAAAGCAGATGTACCCATAGATCACGCCACTGCAGAAGCTCCTGTTTATCACTAGACTCTGGTTGACCTGACAGATTTATTCCTAGACAATATCTAGTTATGTTTACCCACTTTTTCTTTTTTTTTTTAAGTAAGAGTAATCTTGAAGAACCACTACACACAAATAACTCCCTGCCACCCCAGGTGAAAAAACGGAAGCTGTATCTAAATCTCCATGAAGGAAGGAGATCTGGTTCCATGCTTTCAGCACATCACTATCACATTTGCTCACGTATGCAAAACATTTGCTCACATGGAAGGTCTGTTTACTGCAAGACTCTGGGCACTGAGGTGCCCAAAAAGCAGGAGTCAGCAGGAGGATGTATTACCAATTCCCATCGCTTGGAGGGCCTGAGTTTTCTGAGCTACTGGAATGCAAATAAACAAACCCATACTCTGGATTTGTGCCCCATACGAGTTCCTCAAGTTCCAAGAAGTCTTGTTTTTATTCATCTTCACATTTGGGATTTGTGCAATGTGGACCAGAATGTTTCAGCACTTCTTAAAAACAAGAAATAAAACCCAAACAAACCAGAAGTAGTCTACCCATAAGCGACATCTCTAACTCCTACGACTCGACTGTAAGCCTCCAGATACTTGATCACTTGCATCAAATCCCTGTTCCTCAATATATGTGACCACAACATAAATTTTAAAGTTGAGATGATGTTATAGCAACTTTCTAACCCTTAGTGGTTTAAAAAAAGTGCATAAAAATCCAACTCGAGTGCACAGAAAATGGACCCAAAACCTAAGCCAACTGACAGCTTTTTAACTTGAGGGGAAATGTGATATGTTTCAGATTTGCAGATGGCACTCTTAAATAAGTTAACTGCTGCATTTTCAGAAGTTCATCAGGTTTCTTGGACAGCAATTGAAACACCAACACATAGAGGGGCACACAAATTTGCAGAAATGGTCCTGATAGGTCGCAGCTTCTACTGTCTTCCAGAGGTTTTCCAGCCAATCAGTGAAGTATTTTTCCCTTCTTCCAAGGAAAACGTCCTCATAGGACGTGTACTGCATGGTACACAACTGCTTCAAAGTCCATAACCATTTTGGAGAGTGAAAAGCTACTGCTGCCACAGCTGAAGCCCTTACAAGAACCTGACAGCTCGAACAGTGGCATTTCAGGAAATGGCCAAGCCATTACCTACCAAAATAAATAACTTAATTTGTCCATGACCATTCCACAGTCACAAGCAACCCTGGAATATCCCTGGGATATCAACCATGACAATCCACGAGGAGCTCAGATCAGCAGCTACCCTAAAACACAAGCCAAGAAACACGTGGGCTTCTCTGAGACTGCCCCAAGGGCAGACAGAGGCCTTGACAAGCAGCAGGGGCAAGCTCACATCAGACCCCATCCAGTCAGTAATTATTGCAGGGATTACAAAGCTTTCAGGACTGTCAGTTCTGCTGGCTTTTACTAGCAATAAATTCCATTAGAAGAAACAGAGCAAGAAGGTACGGTTGCTCCCACTCCACCTTCATCCCACAAGAGCCCACAGTTTCAGCATGTACTTTCAGCTCCCACACCAGGCTGACCTAAGGTTTCAGAAGATCTTATTGTTACACTTCTTCTCCTTTTAAAACCCTTAGTCTGGATTCTCAGTAAAGTCATTCTCTTACCCACCCCTGCCAAAGAGGATCCAAGAAGTCTTACAGTGCAAAGGCTAAAGCACAAACAGTTTCTCCTCTTGGACATGCACATGAAGTCCAGCAGAAAATGGTCCAAACCCAGAGGGCTCAGTTTTGCACACAAGCACAGATCTGGACAGCTTCCATTTCCACCAGTGGATAATACACCAGTGGGAGACAAAATAAAAGCAAATAACCACACCCAAGGGAAAGTAGTAACACACAAGGGATTGACAAAGCAACTTCCATGAGCTCTACTAAGTGGCCTGGATCCAGAGCAGCATCCCAGTCCCGCCAAGGGCAAAAAGTTCTGTCTGTCAGATAGGCAGAGGGGGTCAGAGCCCACAGCCAAGTTAGGGAACCCACAGCTTCAATGGTGGGATGTTTGCAAAAGAAAAAAAAGTTAAATTTGCTGGCTTCAAAATGCCAGTCCAGTTGATAAAGTATGAAATATTAGCATTGTTTAAGGTGACAAGCCTGACTCAAGGCCTCCTCATCCAAGAATTGTCATGCCTGTAACACAATATTGATGTGGTGGCTTATAATTCTTACTTTACATAAAAGCTTCATTGTGTGCCAAATTCAATCTCCACAGGCTACCTGAGCCACAGATTTTTACAAGTCTACATTTCAGCGCTGCAAGTCTACAATACACATAATTTTCAATTATGTTAGGGCAGAACAGGATCACTGCCTATATAACATTACTGGTTGGAGGAAATGAGACTCAGCCCTACTGCCGAGAGAGCTAACTGGATCCAGATGGCGGGCTGAGCGCAGCAGCCGTCCGAGGGAGCGATGTCGCAGCAGCTGCCCCCCCCCCCCAACTCTCTCTTTCACAGTGCAGGGAGATGCCAAGCCATTGCTGGGGCTGGGAGCTGCAACGGGAGGATGCTTGGGCAGGGGGGGAGTTGGGGAGCGTGAAAGAAGAGGGGGAAGAGATGTGATTGCTTTCACAGGTTTATTACTGCAGTCTTACGTTACAATATTCTTATTAAAAAGGAGAAAAATTAAAGTCCTGTTACAGCGGAGAGGTAAATCCTTTCCTTCCTCAAGCAACTAAATAGCAGGAAATCCTTTTCTCTTGGCCCTAAATGCAGATTTGAGCCAGACGGTTCCTCTGATTTGCAAGGAGTCCACAAAAATCCAAAGCTGACTTTCCCAGCCTTCTGACACTGCTTTTACATTCCTGCACCAGGGGAGAAGGGTAGGAGGGAGAGAAGTTCCCACCATCCTGCTCTTGTAAATGCTGGACACCCACTTACTCCTCTCCTGCTTCTTGTGTCTCAGTGTGGAAATTAGGTCTTGCCTGTACAAACACTAAACTTTTCAACAAATTAACTCTAACAAATCTGTGCAAATTATTTCAGAGCCAAACTGTTGAAATGGGCTCTGCTGGCCTGCTTTTAACATTTTTTTGAAATAATGTCATCCTGGTGCAAGTATTTTATTCCCTATTTAACAATATGATCTGATGGGGATCATTAGCATGTGTGTGTTTTAAAAAAAAAAAAAAAAAAAGTTTTATGGCAAGTCTCAGAGAGCTTAAGCAAAATAATTGTTAAGCTCCAGGCCTCCACACAAGAATTAAAACAAGTATGGGGTGAGCATACTTGAGAGAAACCAAAGCTTTTAAAAAGGCTGTTAAATTGTCAGCACAAGGGAAAAAGCAAATGATTTGAATGGCCCAGATTTTTCTCTGTAAAAGGGAACTAAAAATCCAAAAACCTCCCTATCCTCCATTCCTCCATACATCACATCCACACCTCCCATCCACAACCAGGGGTTCTGCAGAGCACAGACCCACCGGGAGCAGCTCTGCATGCCCACTCCTCCCAAGTACCACCCAAAGCAGTCACCTTCCTGAGCACTGGCTAGGCAAACAAACATCTTTCCCAAGATTTCACAGCAGAGTGAAGCAGCTAAACTTCATATCCAGGCTACAGGAGTTTGGTGGAAACCCACTCAGGGCCAGCAGCTGCTCCGCACGCCGGGGCTGAGCTTGCAGCCTCGAGGCCACGATGGAAAGGATGGCACTGAGCTCACAGGTGTTTCCTGCATCAGTGTCCAACCCAGACCTTTCCCCTTGTCACGCTATTGTTTTCACTGCTAGAATGCCCTAAAAGTGATGTCCTACAGCATATAAATACATAAACGCAACAAGAAAAAAAAGGTCGTATTTTTAACAGAGGGTAAGCTACACAACACTTTCCAGCTCAGGTTTCCTGCAGCTGGCGCTTATTAGCTCCCAGGAACTGAAACAACTAGGAGCAGGACTCCTGGAATCAGCTGCATGCCACGGGTCTCCAGTATCTCCCCTAGCCACGGGACCACACCTCCACCTTCAGAGTCTGTGCTTTCTCCCTGGATCTCAAATACAAACATTCCCAATCCTAGTTTTGCTGTTAGTCTCTCCCTTGGTCAGCACTGCAGAATCACATGGAAGTACACACCTGGACTTCAACTTGAAGCTCAGGAATCTCTCTGGTGTTTAGTTAGCAGCAATTCTGGGACGGAGTATCTAGACAAATTTTAACCAGAGATAATCCAGTAGCAACACAGGAGACCATAATGCCGAGGGGAGGGCTGATACTTACAGGGAAGCCAATAGGAAGAAAGATAGAGTTTAACAAGACCATAATTGCTGTCTGTGGACAAGAAAAAATGTTACAAAGAAGGGCCTGTAACCTACTAGTGTTCCCACTTAAGCCTCTGAAGATTTAAATGTAGACCCTCAGCTTCTGTTCTGTTGTTTAATTTAACTCAACCCCTTATTTTTGGTCTTCAGTTATCACCTTGTTTGCAGAGGTGTACCATGCGAGAGCAAAAATCCTAGGGATTTATTTTAAATATCTGAAGGAGTTGCCGACGGAACTTTAAAAGGGCCTCCTATTTCTTTCAGATCTGCAATGTCTGTAATTTTTTGTATGAGAAGTAATAGACACCACCCACGATGTTCAGCCCTTCTACAGAATATGTAATGCACGACGATGAGGCACAGGGGAGCTGCTCAAAACGAAAGCAATGAGGCTGATTTCAAGGAGACTGATCCTTTCCTCACAAAAGACTTCCCCACAGCACTCAAGAAATTAAAGCACAGCACTGTAAAACACAGAAGTATTTAGCACATATATATTTATTACCACTTTATTTTTTGGCTAACATCATCCTTTAAAACAACTGCAACACAGCAAAAATAAATTATTAAATAAAATACATAAATAGGAGAAAAGTGGAACAAAACCCAGGAACTGATGAACCTGCACAGACACATGCACATAAGGCATTAAGTTCTCTTCCCAATTTAAAAAGTCCTTTAATCACCAGAACTGGTATCAGTCAAATTATCTTTTGATATGCTCCTGAACAAGACACTTGTAGTGCCTTGAATTTCCCCATTACTGATAGATAATTCAAGTGAACTCATCTCCTTCCTTTCCAGTAATACACAAGAGTTCCTGACAAAAGGAATGTGTTGCCATTTCAATAGTTTGCCTGTGCCTTTGTCACACTGGTAGGGCAGAAAAAAGGAGATGCCAAGTCTTCCATGGGCTAAAGTTACAGAAATGTGTTAGCAATTAAACAGTTCAAGATTATCTCCAAGGAGGGATGCCTGAAAGCAGAAACCCAGGGAATCTGGAACTGCCTCACTGAAGGCACAGAGCAACCTAAGGCAATGGGCAAAACGTATGCCCATTTCGGGGTAGAATAAGGCACAAATCAACAGTTTGAGCCCCACTGGCCATCATCACCTGCAGTTCCCTCCTGGGTGAGCAGTTAAGACTGACTGGAGATGGGGGAACATCCCAGAAGCACCAGATCCGTTGCTTTCTCCTGACCTAATCCGCAGGCTCCATGCCCTCACAGTGTGCACAGCCCTTCTCCCACATCCCAGATGATATGCAGTATAACAGCTATATCCCATTACTATTGCCACACATCACCCCTACATACACAGGTTTTCTGTACACAGTGATAAGGGTGCAGAGGAGGCTGCTCATGGAAAGAGTTAAAGAGAATAGCCAGAAGCTTCCTTAAAAATTATTGCCTATGAAAGTTCAAGCAAATAATTATTTGCTCATTCTGACATGGATGAAAAGCATTCTTGCCACCAGTTGTACTGAAACGGTAAAGTAAAACAAGTTTTTTGCTTCTAATGAAGGCAAGGTTGGTAGGCTACAGTTAAGTTCTAGGATACTGACACCAAGCACGAAGAAGCAAAGTAACAGCTAATCAGCTACTTTAGGAATTTAAAATAATTTTTTTAGCTTTACAAGAGGAAGAGTGTTCATGTGACATAACAGTACAGCATTACTTTCTACAGTTCTCATGGTATCTCTGCAAAATACTGCATGCGGTATTTCTCAATCTTGGGTGGAGCTTGGGAAAGCACCATTACTTTTTTCACATTTAATCTGAAAGACCCCACAAGTCCTCCTTGCACAAATCAGCAGGCTGGCTGAGGACTATCTGGATGCCTACAAAGTGCTGTTCCAAAAAACAGGCACAAATAAAAGCATAATTTCAGTTGAGGAACAAGTGAACAACCTACTTACTTAAAGCCAGAAAAAAACCTAACTTCATCTTTAAGCTTTCTCCAGATTTTCTCTGCAACCTATTCTGCTGCACTCAAGCATAGAGTTTCCATTAGATAAAGAATGGTACAGTCATGAAATCTCAAGGAAGTCTTTCTGTAGATACATCTAGCTTAGACTCAATGAAGTTAAACCAGCCTCCAAGACTCACCAAACAATTTGATGTACAGACACACATTTAATTTCTCATCCTGGCAATCTCCCAGAGAGTGAAAGAACAATTGGTAACCAGTGTTTGCATGAAGTCCAAGAATGCATTTTATGGTCTATAAAATATAATTCCTTTCCTCCCCATTAAATAAAGACAGTAAAGATATCTGACAGCATGTTAGAAACAGATCATGGCACTGAACTACCTCCATTGTAACAGAAGGGCTGCTCCAGGAGAACCTTGCCTCCTTTAAAACTTTGCAGCTCTGGTAAGAGCATAAGTCCATTTGTAAAGAAGGAGCTTAAGGTTTTGAAACTACCTTTTAATTTTTTTTTTAAAAGGAAAAACCAAACCAAACCAAACAAACAAAACACCCACCAAAATAACAGTGCTCAGCCTGGTTCTGCTTTAATATTGCAGAACATGTCTGCCCTGTCCTGCTCCCCTCTCACTGCACCATGCGGATCTGTAGCACAGGACAGCACGCTGGTGTAAAGGAGTAAAAGAGGCCCTCCAAACCCTTTCCCATCTTTCTCTCGCCTCCACCACGTGGAGTTTGAAACAGAAGTTACATGTTTCTTAATTATGGGAAGAATCAACTAGACTTCTGCAATACCCTGGTAGTGATGCCCACCAGGAAAGTCATGGCTACATGACCAGGATTCTGAATGACTGCTGAACTGGTACCACTTTCCACTGCACGTATGTGCACGAAGGAAGAAAAGCCAAATGTGAAGAGCAACTCTATGCAACTCTGTCCTGGATCCATCACAGAATCACAGAATGATTTGTGTTGGAAGGGACCTCAAAGATCATCTTGTTCCAACCCCCCTACTATGGGCAGGGACACTTTCCACTAGACCAGGTTGCTCCAAGGCCCACCCAACTTGGCCTTGAACACTTCCGGGGGTGGGCATCCACAGCTTCTCTGAGCGACCTGTGCAAGTGCCTCACCACACTCACAAGGGGGGCAAAGGGGGGTTTCTTCACTTTGATCCAAATCCTCATCTCAGGTCTTGTGAAGTACCTGTAAATGAGTGGTACAGGTGGGTGGGATCCCTGGATAAAGGTGCTATAGGAGAATTTAGCAGTTTGCTTGTTACTGTAATGTGGCCTAAGAGGGTTTTACTGAAAGAGTTGTATTTTCTCCCACTCTTGGGTAAGTGAAACTCATGACTCTAATCACTACCACAAAAATTCCTGTCGATGTAGCAATTCTGGGTGAACTGCCGGGAGCCACTCTATAGTAAACCCAGCAAATTTCATACCAAATTTCCTGTCGCCTCCCTTGTGGTTTCCATGTGTGATTGGGCCTTCAGTGCAACAAGAGGTAACTGCAGAATAGATGGCTCCAAGGGTTTGAGGCCCTCATGAAAACCAAGAACTTGCAAAATTCTCTTTCCCTAGGGGTGGTAAGTTTTGTCTATTTGAAAAAAAAAAAAGTTAACTCAAAAATGTAACCTTAAGGCAACCTCAGGAAAAAGTCCTAGAGATAAGACTGGAACCAGCACTATTTTGACCTCCTAGGAGTAACTGGGAAGGTTGCTGTTGAGGTTATTCTATTTTTCAGAAAGCCTGCCTTGGGGAAAAAACAAAAAACCAAACTAAACAAACAAACAAAAAATCAAACAAACAAAAACCAAAACAAAAACAAACAAGCAAACAAACAAACAAAAAAAAACAAACACAAACCCAACTTTCCACTGCATTATATCCTGGTCCACATTCCTTGCCGTAATCTTTTAGTTCAGATGCGTGGAGATGTCTTTGAAAGATGTAAAAGAGGTCGAGAGTCCCCTCAGCTAATTGTGCTGGCTGAGAAACAAAACTTGTGGGCTGGGGTAGGATTTGTGTCAGACTGACCTTCTGTGAGACCAGCTACTCCTCTGAATAAAACCCTCAGCCAGAATCCTCCTGCCACTCAAGTATCATCTTGCTGTAACAAATTACTCCTAGCCCAGGATTATGGCTCTTTCCAAATCCCTCCTAGAGAGTTAGGAAAGAAACGTTCAGCACCAGTTGTTTCCCCTGTCAATAATACTCCTTTTTGCTTCTCTGACGGTGCTAGTCCGTGGGGACTGCAAGAGTGCTTGCACCCATTTTCCTTCCAAACACAAGCTGGATGTCTCAGTTGTCCATCAGAAGAGGAAAAGATGAAGGCTTGCCTTCAGATATCTATGGAAAAGACATCCCATCTGGCCACAGGAAAGCCGACTCCTGGCTAAGAAGGAAGAATTATATTTAGGTGGAGGACTAAGTGAATCATTTGGGATGAAAGCAAAACTAAACAAATGAAGTATTCACTAAATCTGTGCTGTCACCTCTTGTTCCTGGGCAGCCACACCATGTATTTATTTTCTGGTTTCCTCTAGCACCACCAAAACAATGCAATATGCATTTATGGTATTTAAATGAAGCATTTTAAAAATATCCTTAGTTGACTCATCAGCCACACAAACTCTTCCTCAAGAACAAATAAAATGTTGTTTTTTCTTAAAGGAGATGCAGACAGAAAAGATGCTAAAACAAACTGACACCATTATGCATTATTTTCCCCCGATTTAAAGGGCACCCCAATAAGTCCAACTCCTGTAAAATCCAAATAAAGTCTGGCAAGCCTCCAAGAAAGGCACATTGCGTTTTCAAGTAACAACAGGCTGTGCATCAAATGTAAGCAACTTTTGTTGAACAGGCATACTTTGCAGACTTAAGATGCACAAAATATACTACTAGAAGTTCTGAAGAAATGTGGGGGTTTTTTTGTTCAGAGAGATAAATTCTTCTCAGTCAAAAATCTATATTGCCATATCCACTCCCTGACCTAAAGACTCTTGAAACAAAAGTCAAACAGCACAACGCACTAACACAACCTAATCCTTTCAGTTTTAACAAATTGTAAAAAAAAAAAAAAAAAAAAAGGAAAACCACTTTTTTTTGAACAGCAACTCAAAATCATACACTGCTCCATGTATCTATAGGAAGAGAAAAAAAAAAGATTTTCTGCTGCACAGGAAAAATACAACATGCATGAGCCTGCATTTTTCTTCTCCAAGTGTGGGTGGAAGAGAAGCAGGAAAAAAAAAAATTATAATTTTAAAAAAATCTTTGTAGAAACACTGGCTGGGAGGGGGCCTCTGTCCCAGGGAGAAGGGCACCAGCAGCTCTGCAATAGCTCATGTCCTGGAGGGCCTCTGCCCCATGTGCCAAATTCTTGTGGTTATGGAAGAGGTTTGTTTTGGAGAGGTGAGCGTTGCTTTGCTGCTCCATCCGGCTGCGAACACCCAACTCATGGCCGCGGGGAGTGAAGCCCGCAGACACCACACGCCCGCGCTCCCAGATCTGCATTTGTCACACTTTCATGCCACAGCCCCAAAGTTAAAACAAAGGAGTCATCAGAGTAGCCCTGAGCGTATAAATCTGCAAAGAGCTGAAAATGTTGCTCTTGTTGCTAAATATAGTGCAGGCATTTTGAACTGGCTGGCCCACAAGGCAACTTTTATATTTATTTATTTAAAGGACCAAGGTTTGGAAACACAAGAGTGTTTTTGAAGCCTGTTTCATGTATGTATGTTCACTCTCAATATTAACATGCAAAAGAAAATTAAAATAACTTGGCAAACAGAAAACAAGAAAAACAACTTCCACATAAAGGAATCACAAAGCTGAGCAGAAAGACATATTTGACTTTGTAATGGGAGCAAAATCTCCTCCAAGGATGGTAAATCAGGTTCATACAGAGTTAAACACAGTATAGCTTCAACCCCACACCCTGATACAATTAGCAAATGCCCTTCTCCCTGTGGGAGCTCTCCCCAGAATGGGGCACATTCCTGATAAGCCATGGGGAGGGAGGATGCAGAGAGCAGGGCTGCCCAGAAGAGGGGACGAGAAGGGCAGCCCCCTTAGCTAGGAAATGCCTGCAAAAGCCCACACTTCCTAGCAAAAGAGGGATGCAGGATGCATAGTCACCCTCCTGGAGTCAGCACAGGGATGCTAAATCCTGGGAAGTTGGGCACCAGCTTGCACTGTGCCTTTGCAGCAGTGCAAGAGCTGGGGCTGCAGCAAGCCAGTGCAGGAGGAGAGGGCAGAATTCCTCAGGAAGCGCTCTGGGATGGCAGCCCAGCCCCAGACCACCCAGGAGCCACTGCAATGGAGCAGTCACCTATGGGATGCTCTCTGAAAGCCAAGGGCCAACCCAGGAGCTCGGGCAGCAGCTCACACACCAAGGGGACAGGGTGGTCCCCACAGAAGCTCAGGACAAGGACCAGGGCACACATCAGTCCCTCATGGCCCCATAGGGAGAGCCACAGCCAAACTGACAACACTGGAGCCTTCATACACCTCTGCCAAGTGCCCTGGACCCACAAGTGCCAAATAAATATTTTAGTTTCAGCCTTACCTGCAACTGATAAAAAAACCCAGTAGCTATTCGAGGTTTGTTACAGCTGTACAGCTGTCTTAAAAAAAAAAAAAAAGGATAAAAAAAGGCTTTTTCTTAGCAGGGCGGGGGGTGGGAAGGGGCTGCATCGACAGCTCCAGTAGCCAGAGGCACTTTGCAAGGAGGAAAGTAGAACTCACGATGTGGGCAGGCCTCAGGTTTCTGAGCCTCAGGGCACATCCAAGAGACACAGTGTATTTACTGAACAGCCAGGAAAGCAAAGGCTCCAGTCTTACAACATTTTATAATCTTATTGTGGACACTTATATTTTATAAGTACTTGAGGTTGAAGAGAGTGGGGCGGGGAGGGACACAAGAAGCCACGTTAGCTGTCTGGTGGGGTTGTGAGAGGTGGGTTTGTTTTTTAAAGATGAAGTAGGATGACTCCATAAGAGGGTAATTATAAATGAAGCGAGTAACGATCAATGAGCTCCCTTTCATAGCAATCGCTTATTTATTTATTTTAAAAATCACGACACAGCATTTCTGTTCTATTTCCAAGTCAAATTTGTCCTAGGTGGAATCAAGAGGAAGAAAAACCAGGTTCCTAAACAGATTTTTGAGAGCATTAATAGGCTGGAGAGCATCTGCGCAGGACAGTAAGTTGAAGTCAGCGTTTCTGCATGCTGCACAGCCAACCCGATAACCTCAGGAGGGAACTTTCATCTCGACAGACCTGCACACAAGAGGTCATTACAGTGCACCCTGCTCCCACTAAGGAGCTTACCTCTCACACGTAACATCAGGCTTATTAAGAGACGCACGATGATACAACAGCCGCTAATCTACTGAAAATTATTATTCCTTTCCTCCTGCCCCTGCCTCCCCCACAAGTAACACAGGGATTTGCAACATACTGGTCTGTAGGATGTTACCTGAAGGGCAGAGGGAATTCAAACTGCCCTGCCCTCCCCATTCCCTGGGTGATCCCTCATGTGGAGGATTTCCAGTGGGGGCTATCAGGGATAGCCCAAGTACTGTAGAAAAATTCCTCTGACTGGGTATGGGTTTAGTCAGAATAGTAAGTTGCACTTTAAAAAAAAAATGGAGAAAGAATTATTTCTTCAATGAGCAGGAGAACAGATAAACAAAAATAACTACATGCAATCATCTACCACCTCTTCCGTTGGTCCAGGAAAAGAGTGGCAGCTCCTGCAAGACCTGCTTCAGGCTGTCATTCTGTGTAGCTGGATGTTTTGCCATTGCTTCTGAATGATAATTGGCTCAAAAATTAACACGCCTCAGTGTCCCTGTAGAAAGAGCCCTGTGGTCTCATCCAGTGGGGTCATTACCCGCCCGAGCATTCCACATTTCCTCGAGAGGGCACGAATGGCCTGAACTCCCACACACTTCAGAGCATTTAATTCACTCAACAGGGCAAAGTATTCAGGTCAGGATTTTTCCAAGAAGCCATAAGGACCTGGGTGCCTGACTGGTTTTGCTCCTTTGTGAATCCTATCCCTTGCACTGGTGAGTGATTTAAGATCCACACTGATGCTCTGTTCCAAGGGTCA
Source organism: Pseudopipra pipra (assembly GCF_036250125.1). Lineage (NCBI taxonomy): Eukaryota > Metazoa > Chordata > Aves > Passeriformes > Pipridae > Pseudopipra > Pseudopipra pipra. The sequence goes on along the minus strand of NC_087556.1, from coordinate 28,412,582 downwards.
AAACTTAGCAAATAATATAGTGACTTATACTTTTTTTATTTTATAAGCAAATTTAGAGAAGCTTGAGTCATATCAAAGAGTGCTTTTACTCTTAAAGTAATTTTAAACCTCCTCTCTCAGTTTATTAAGGCCATTAACTTTTCTCCTTGTCTGAGTCCCCTATTTTGTTCCAGGATGAAGAATAATACTTCTCTGTCTGGGGACTGATGGTACCCATGGTGCATCTCTCTCATACAAATGTGTTTGAAAAAAAAAACAGAGCCCTTTGGTTTTACTTTACTATGGAGTTAACACATCAATCATTCCACATACGTACACACCAAAATACACGGCAGACAAACCCATATCCTATCAGTCCTGCATAATGATGCTTTAAACCTGTAAATATAATACATCAGGTCAATTCATCCACAAATGTCAAGAAGCTCAGCAAAGTTGCTGGAGTTTCCAGTTGTTTGTCCCTTAGAAACTCTGATTCCAATGTGATTACCACCAAGGCCAAATTAGTAAGTACTTGTGACTATCCTGTGCTGTACCTCATATCCCAAGTCATGCAGAAAAGGGCTTGGCTGTGCACCATTGTGCAAAATCATACAAAATTCCCCACCTTATTGCAGTGCATACAGAAGGGATGAAAAAAATCAAAGCAACTCCCCCAGATACACAGAGAATAGCGGCCACCAAAACAGCAGAAAATGGCAATGGAAAAATAGAACATCCATTCACCCACACATCAGGAGCATTACAAACAGAAGTGGGAAGGGAATAAAAAAAATATCTGGGGAAGTCCATACTATCCACTGTATGCCTGGGCAGGGAGTGGTTAGAGATTTAATTTTTTTATTGTTATTAAAAGAAGGGGGAAGGTAATTGTTTGCCAACAGACTTCAGCTTAATCATTTTGAAAATGGAAAAAACCCAGAAATGACCAAGTGAGAGCTGCAGGACAGGGCTGCAAGAGCATGGATGCAGCCACTGCCAGCACTGGTACCACCAAGTAACAGCCCCCAGCCAGCCATCCCACTGCCATCCCCATGCAGGAGGAATTAAAGAAAAAAACTAACAAAATAAAACGCCAAGCCTGCCCTTCAGTAGGGCCTGGATTAATTGTGAATGCAAATGAAGCCCTTCTGCAGCACCAGGGTCCATTTCCAGGGAAATGTGTGCACCCGCCTCTGTTTACTCCGGCTCCAGCAATGCAGCACAACCTTCAGTCAAGCTATTAACTTGAACGTTGAACTTCACAGCACTGGCTGTCTTTCTCAGCCATTCTTTTGATGTTACCTCCAAAGCAAAAGATCAAAGACTTTGAGTGTGGTGAGGGGAAGTCCCAGGCTCTTAGCCTACCAGCCTGTGATATATGTTAAAATCCTGGCCAAAAGAGAGAGAGAAGGGAAAAAGAAAGGAAAAGCTAGCGAAGAAAGCGTTCTAGCAGAGCAGTGACACAAGGAAGCAGCACAGCAAAATCCGCACACCACGTCTACCGAGGTTCATGACCCCAGAAATGGGGCTTGTTTCTCTGCCCCATACTTTCTGGTAGTGCTGGGTTGCTCCCTAAAATCTGCAGCCCCCAACATCCCTCTGCCACAAAGCCACACCTTGCACACTGCCCAGGAGACAGCAGACACATGCCAGCAGCACATTCCCAGTGAGAAAAGCATCCCTGGCTGGTACACTGTGCCAACCCACGAGCTCTGTGGGCTGGGGAGGGGCAACACAGGATCAGGGCTCTGCGAGGCACTGAATTTCCACGTCCGCCACAGGCTCCCAGGCCATCCTGAATGACTCACACAAAAATAAACCCTTCGCCTCAGCCTTCCTGCTTGTAAAACGCGGATAGTGTTGCCCTGCCAGGATAACAGCCTATTCTTCCTTGTGGGGCCCCGAGAGGCAGCGGTGCTAAAGGCCGTGCTGCTATCTGCAGGGGTCCAAGTCCACACACCCCCTCACGTGTCACCACACCCCGGGCAGGAAGGGAAGCCCACAGCCACAGGGACAGGCAGCTCCCCCATCCCAAAGAAGGGGCTGCATGGCAGCAAGGTGGCTTCTGTCGCAGCTCACCACTGTAACGCTAGAGCAAATCTGGATGCCTTTGGGAAGGCTGGTCCTGCAGGAAAACATCTGGAAACTAACCACTTTTCCCATCTCTCAGCCTGATTTTGTTTGTTTGTTTGCTGGGGGTTTGGGGTTTTTCTTTTGGTTTTTTTTGCTGGTGTTTTTTTGTTTGGTTGGGTTTTTGTGTTTGGGTTTTTTAGGTTGTTTTTTTTGTTTTGGGGGGTTTTTTTGTTATTATTTTTATTTTAGCCATGTGTTTAGAATGGGACAGGAAGGGGGATATCTTTTTTCATGCATATATAATTTTTTTATTTTAAGATTCTGTTCAATCATTTTCCCCTTCCTGAGCCTTTTTTTTGGGGGGGTTATTTATATTCCAATAATACACAACAGCATTCCAGATTTAGATAGTGACACTTGGTTGACACGGTCAAAAATGGATCCAGTGCAGCCTGTCTGCCAAACCAAGCCCCTCATCCATCAGCCGAAGTCCTTTTACCGCAGGGTCATGAAGGAATCACGGACTGTTTTTCATTCCTTTCTACCAATGTCCCTCCTAACTCTAGAAACCAAAACCTTCTTATGCTTGTCAGCTCCTCCTCTTCCCCACCCCCATGAATTCAGCTCTTGGCATTCACCAGCATAAAAAGCCATGGGATTCAAAACAGAAATTCTTCAAAACAGAATTCATGGCATTAAGCAGTAAGTAGGATATTCTGATTTTATTGTACTTTACTTACTCCTACTTAGCTCTAATCCTCACTCCCTAGACAGGGGCTCGCTCTCGCTGTCAGCGAAGTCGATAGGAATTTGGCTATTGACTTCAATAGAAGTGGGATCAGATCCTCACATCTGTTGCACAGGGCAAGCAATACACAGAGCAAAAAGAAAAATAGGTGGGGAGAGAAAAATAAAGTGGGGAAAAAAAAGAGAGAAAACACTGAATTGTGAAATGATAAATGAGCTGGAATTTACTGCAAGTAACAGTCTCAGGGAACCTCCAAATTTGCAAACGCTGGGTAACATCATCAATTTCTAGACCAATTCCTTCTTTCTTAAAAAGGCAATTCAAACATCTACAGGGGAGAAAAAAGTCCAAACTACAACAAAAGAAATAACTCTCCAGTTGCAGTTTCTAGTGCAAAAGGACCAGCTGGTCTCTCCAGTATAGCTTTTTCACGACAAGGAGTCCCTCAGCTTCCTTCCCAGCCCTCTGCTCCCAAGGGGTTCAGAGCACAAGGAGAACAGACTGGGCAGGCACATGCAAGGAGACAGCAGGATCCCAGCCCACAGAAGATGGAGCCGACGGAGCAGTGTGAGAAGTCAAGTACTAGTTGCTGCTCCACAGCATGAGAAGGATCCAAAATAAACAAGACCTAGATCTGGAATGTGATCCTGCCTTGCGTCACAGCCCCACGATAATGCATCAGGAGTCAGGATTTCTTGGCATCAGCCACAGTATCTGCAATAAACAAGCCAGTTCTCCAGAGCTACAAGGGATGCAAAGGGAGCTGGGGAAGGAAAGAAAGAGAGAGGGGAAAAAAATAAAGATAAATGAAAAAGAATTATCTGTGTATGAGCCAAAAAACTGTATAAAATGAGTTTGCAAAGAAGGAACTGCCCAAAACTGGGAGGAAAGAAAAGGAGACACAGAAACAAATTTTATAATCTCCTACCTGAGGAGATGCCATTCAAGAATTCGGCATCTTGGTCAAATAATTTCTCTTTGTGATTAATTAAAGGCAGCAATGGTAGCTTATAATAGGACAGCCCCAAGATTCAAATTGTGCACCTAAATCTCCTAAATGTCACCAAGAATTTCAAAGTCTTCTCTAAAAAAAAAAAAGAAAAATAAGTAAATATATAACAATGTAGTTGGCTCTACAAAATTCCTGAAGTCTGTTTGCTCGCTGCGCTCCATGGCAGTCAGAACAGCTCCTCTCCATCTCTATTTATACTCCATTTCAAGTTGAGGTTCTTACTACGTGCAGTGCGTTCACCATGCCAGAAAAAATCACTTAGTTTGGAAAAAGCCAGAAAGAGAATGATGAAACTGGAAGGAAAAGAGGGAAGGGACAATATTTTGCTAAAAAAAGTAAGGATGACATTTGTGTTCAGACATAGTGCCTGTAAGTCTCCTATCCACCCAAGTACTTAAGCGCCTGCTTAACTTTTAAGCTGGAGCAGCCCTGCAGGTTGCAGTGTATTTCAAGGTGCTCCAAGGCATGGTTAGATCAGTGCCAAGTGGTACTGGCCGAGTCACTAACATTTATTGACTGCACATATGGCAGAAGAGATTTAAAGCTGCGCAGTAAGTGGCTTTCAAAACCATCAGACCTGCGAAGAAAAATCAATACAATTTGCTTCTAACCACCAAGTCTTCAAGTTAGCTTTTTTATTCCCCACCCACCTTCTTGCTCCCCCATCCCGCCTGATCCAAGATGCCCCTGATGCTCATGTATGGGCACCGAGGGAAAACCCAGAGCAGAGGGATGTGATGGGAATCAGAGGACAGTGTCACATACCGCTCACTCTAGCACGCTGTAAAAAGTCACCTCCTGCAACACAGAAATTCTCACAGAATTAAATCCCTTATAATCCCATTTAGCAGAAACAAGGTAGAGCAGTATGCTGGTGCTTAAGACATTTTAGTCTTAAAGAAAGTACATTTCGTTAAAAAAAAAAAAAATAAAAGCCTTCTCTTGAAAAGAACCTGAATGGAAGATGTTTTAAACAGGAGTTAAACTTCTCTGTGAAGGCACTTTTTGTTTGCTGTGTTTTTCTTAAGGAAGTTACAAGGAAGAGAATAAACCATTGAATAGTTTCCCTCTTTCCAAATATGATTATTTTTATAGTGGCCGACATATCTGCTACATATCTCATATGCACAAATGTACTGAGCTAATATTAAAACAACAACTGACTGCAGTGAGACTTAGAAGTGTTTTCTACAAGAATATACAAATCCAAGCAAAATAAAAATGTATGCTGCTTCCTAAATTAAGAGCTGCTAATTGTGTTTACAACTTCTTTCCCACTGGGAAATGCTATCTGTGGTCCAGCAGAACACCTTCCCCTCTCCCTCACAGCAAATGACCTACCAACTAAGTACCAGCTTTATGCTCAGGTTGGTCAACTAGGTTTTTGCTTAACCCACAGGCATTTTTCATATTTCAAAGTTTCTATTAACTCCCTACTGATGTACCCTAAAAGAAGTTTTTAAGGGCTTGGAAGCACATAAATAAAATAGACTTTGCTGGACCAGCACAGACGAATTGAAAGTCTTTCACCTGCAGTGGTGGTGATAAAAATTTTAGATGCAGCTGCACACACAGCCCCTCCATAGACTTAAGATAGCTGTGATTTCCAGCCATTCAGCAATCTCCCTGCCACTGAGCTGCCTTGGTTACAACGAGACAAGCATCAGGACAGGACCTGTGGTTTGGGTTGGGTGTTTTGGGACTTGGTTTCCTTTTTTTTTTTTCCATTTTTTTTTTTTTTGGCTGTAGCAAAGCCCTCTTTAGCTGCAAGGCTGAAAGAAGCTGCTAGCCTGTACACTGATGATAAGAAACCTGGAAGAGGAGAGGGAGATGGCAAGAAGAAAATCTGGGAGGAGGGAGCGTGACTTGATGTGAAACCCTGAAGCAGAAAAATAAAGGTTTGCTTCAAAGCTAATGCTGTGTACTAACCCTTCTGCCCCTGTTTGCTCTGTAAGTCGTGCGCCCGACTACAGACAGGCTGTGCCTGCAAGGTGGGAACTCTCTGAAGAGTGACCAGAGAGTCTGCTGCTTTACTGACCAAGTTCAAGCCACTAAAAAATGGATGAGTGCAAAACTGACCCATTCTCTCTGGTGTCACATCAAACTCAGTCAGAACCAGTTATTTGTCCCTTTCTAGCTCCCTTCCACTAACTCTGCACAATAAAAGTTGATAAAAGCAGACAAAAAAGTAAACACATCTGTATTATTATTATTATTATTATTTTTCCTTCTTTAGTCCCAAAATGTTTTCCACATCTAAATGAAACTCTACTGCAAGAAAGCGCCTAACAGCAGATTCTGTTTAAAGACTTACTACAGACGATCAGGTCATGGCTCTCATGAAATATCCAGCAATTAACTCTTTCCATAAAGTTCATTTGGCAAAAGAACCTTCAATCCTGCTGTCTCCTAATACAGCTTTCTGTTTCAGCCCCCGCATCACATGTTAAGCTGACAGCATTTTAGGTACTGTCTGGTCTATAGCCATGATAAATTAAGCACTGCACAGTTGCATGAATGAAATGAATATATGGATCCATTTAAAGTACACTGACGTTAACGTAAGGAGACTCCTGCAGACAATCCCAAATTTTCTAATCCCTTACACTTTCCACCCATGCAATAGGATTAAAATCCCCAGTCCCAAGGTCACTCATTTAGCACAGTATCCTCACCACAGCCCCACTGAGTCTTGCACCTTTGCTCTTCACTCAGCTGAGGGTCCCAGTGGGTCAACTTTGTTCTGTTCTTGCTCAGTAATCCTAAACAAACCTTTACTTTGTTGGTACTAGTCTGTTTTATTCAGCCTTTTCTCAAGATCGCTCTTTTGATGCATTTAAGGTAATTTTCTCTGCCTTCCAGAGCCCCATCGCATCTGAACCTCCCTGGGCAAACACAAGCTCAGGTTCAGCAGCCCTGTGGTGGGTGAAACACTGGGCAATGCTCACCATCATCATCACTACCAACAGCAATGATGAACAGGGGTAGAAAGGCTACCAGAGGCATTGTGTGTCTTCTTCGTGCAGGAAAACATTTTCCCTCATGAAAGAGACGTCAATTTATTCAGAAACATATAGATTTCATAAAGGGAAAAGGAAGGGATGGCAATCTCAAAAATCAAACAGATACTTTCCGTATCCCATATTAGAGACATGAGGCCATTTCCACTTCAGTTCTGCTCAGGTGGGATTTCTGATACATTTCACATGCAACATCTCAGTGAAAGCAGGACTTAGAAATAGACAAGAAAGAACACAGCATATCCTCAGCAGCTTAAGATCAACTGTGCTAACATGCACTAAATATTCTCAGCAATCCTGCCCTGTAGCCTCTTGTGTAGAGGCAAACCCTTCTCTACCATTTCGCAGACAGATATTCAAAGCCCCAGAGAAACGCAGCACAGACCTTTTACTCCTGCTCCCCTACAATATACAGCAGGTCTGAACGTACACAGCAGAAACACTGTCTTGTTTGTCATTACAACTTGTGCATATATTTACAGAAGACTAAATAACTTAAGACTATTATCAGGGGATAAATCAATTGGCAGCAGACACTTTGGAAATCAACACAACAGTTAGTTATTCTGGAGCAAAAAATAGAGAAAGAGAAAGGGGTTTTTTGCACTGTGACTCTGCCTCATTGTTTTAAGCCCATTTTCCTGAAGTCACATGGTTGCCCACATCTGCCATCAACTGCTTTCATTTCAATTTTGTTTCGATTCTGTGATTTTAATTCCTCCTTTCCATTGATGGTCAAAACTACGGGCAGAAGCAATGCCACTGCTAAAACTATCCCCCCCAAAAACCTCACGTGATTAACTCTGATGACTGCATTTTCACAGGGATCTCACATTTATTTAACACCACTCAGGCAGATAGCGAATGCCAAGGTTTACAAATAGTGCTAATAGATGCTACTATACCTGGTCAGGAACCACCAGATACAGACCATACAGATAGACACAGCACATAAACATACAGACAGCAAAGATGTCAAAGCGATGTGTCTTGAAAACACTTCCCTCATTGATCTGATGGCTGTTACTGGCTTTATGCAGCACCACATCTATAACCCTCAAAGAAGTATAAGTGACACCAAACCCAAGAAAGACTCATATTGCTTGTACTTAGATGAAAGACTAAAGAAAAACATTTTTTTGGACCCTAGCTCAGAGCGGTTGATATCAAATCTAATAATGTAATTTAACTGGATCCAACTTCTTCCTAGTGTGAAATCACACACATTTCAGTCAAAAAGGTTAATGATGTGGTGACTACTGTAAAGAAAGGCCCTTTCACATGCTTGATTCCAACCCTGTATGTAGAAAACAAACCCCACAAAAATCTAACTAAATATAAACATACAGTCCTGTGGGCTATTCTGGTGAATTTGGTAGGAAAACACCTCTGTTTGTTATACCCACAACCAAATCCTATCACGGGCAGGGAGGGGGGAGAAGTGGGGTACCTTATGATCACTCTTGCACTTGTAGTTAATCACACAGAATGTGTGAGCAGATGGGATTTTGGAAATGCAGAGTACTTAACTGGCGAGCAAACACTTCCTCTTGAGCAAGGCACATATTTAACTCAACTGCCAAATGTCACCTGGGCTGCTGGAAGCTAGGGAAGTTTTTGAGTTCTTCACTCAGATGGAGAAAGTGGCCAGACCTGTCCAGGAAGACCAGCCAAGCTGCCAAGGCCCTTCCTCCTCATGCTCTCAATGTTTCCTTACTAAAAGGACAGTTGTAGGAACTTTTCACTGCCAGTCCTCCTCTTTTAATCTCATGATGAAAAGCCAAGCATGGAAGACTTGGAAGATTTTTTAACTTTAAAAAACCTATACAGAACTTTGATTTTTTTAATAGACTTCCTACACCATCTCCTTCTCCAGTCATTCTTTGATACTGTCTTGCACCCCATCCAGCAACTTGCTCTCAGTGCTCTCTAAGCGAAGATCTATTTTAAGACCATTCTCGTGAGGAAAGCACATTCAACTCCATTTTGCATACAGGAAGGACAGGGGAGAGGGAGTTTGAGTGATTTGCTCCAAAAATGAAAATGGGAAGTTTGTGGCAGAGCTGGAAATAGATCCCACATCACAGTTCTCCATCACGTGCATGACCCCACACCACCTCCAACCTACCTCCTATGGTGGGTGATGCTCTGCACTGCTGCCAAGGCCACCCTGTTGACCCGTGGGGTTTCAGGCAGGAGCAAGAGTTGTGACAGCAGGCAGATCTGGGGATAGGCAGCACACCAGCAGCATGCCAGCAGCAAGACTGACCCTCAGCAGCCACAGGACCAGTGATGACAAACGAGCTGGGTCTCAGGTCTCCATCCTGCAGAGGAGGCGGCACTGCAGCCATCCTGGGCACGGCAGGCTGTTCCCACTCTAGCATGACATCCCCACTACTTGCTATTCTGGGATATGGTCCTGTTTCTGAAGCTGGGAGAAAAATAGCCTCAAGTACAGCAGTCCCATTCAGCACTGCTCCCTCTCTCCTCCTTGCTCAGGTCACAAACGTAACAGGTCAGGTCACACAAAAAGCTAATATTAGCAGATAACAGGGTCATTTTTAAACTTCTAAATTAAAATAAATTTGCTAGGACAGGCAGGTCATTCACCAAGTTATCCCTTGGTTTACTCCTTATTTTAACTACTGAAATGACCCACAGCAGCATGGTCCCAGCATGAAGCCCAGTCAGCACAAAAAAGTGGGATGCTGGCAGTGTGGAATCAGGAACATGATGCATCTTTTCACGCACCTTCTCACTCTCCATCCCAACCTACATCTTCTTCTCACCGTTTAAAGCTGCTTCAGCCAGTGGGCTGGCCATGCCCACAACACCTACAGCCTCCTGGGCACAATTCCCCACACTCCACATCTACCCCACAGTGTAGTATCTGTACCCCTGGGGCCACAGAGACCCATGCTGGTGCAATAGGGCCGTTATTCAGGACGGGGGTGGGGGGTGAGGGTGTCACTCCCTAAAAATATTTTTCTGGATGAATATTCCTGGATGACTGCAAAAACAAAAGGGAAGCAGCCAATAGTCTGCTGAAGGTATATTTGCTTGTAGACTTTGATAATAATGGGTGTAAGAAAAATTACACCATCTTATGCTTCTAAGTGACTTGGTAGTGGTCAACACAAAGAAGAGAGAATTAAACCCTCGAGCACAAGGCTAAGGCATAAGCAAATGCTCCTAAAAAGCATTTCAAGGGACAGAAATAAAACTTCTCTAATTTAGATCCCCTAAAATTAGGTGCATAGGATTTCCTACAGCCTGACCCTTGGTTTTAGTTTCAACTACAACTTAACTTCCCCAGAACAGCTCAAGGATGACATAGCTTTTTTCTTTTTTTTTTAAGTAAGATTAATCATCTTCATATAAAATACTAACAGAGGTCACAGGGCAGAAAGGACTGAACTTGAATTAAGTATAGTTGGTTTTCCTTCTTCCAAGACTTCATAGCAGTTATGAAAAATACACTTTAAATGAGAAACAGACTCACTGCTGGGAAGCTGAGGAGAAAGTGAATGGTATGGGGACTAGGTTATTTCAAACCTTCAGGGGAAACCCTCAGCAGAAAGCCAAGAATGAAGAACTGTGGCTTCTCAGTGGTGGGCTTCTGGCTGAGCTGTGGTCCTCAGAGCCAACTCCCAGCAGAGAAAGGGATGGGGGCTGTGGGGTGGGATATTGTGACTGCTCACCTGACATCAGGGCCAAGACAGAGCCCCAAGTATTTTGGCAGTCCTTTCCCCCCCACCCTCCAAGATCCTGCCGCATGGGTATACGTATATCAGAGGAGCTGGGGGACTCACAGCTGTCCTTGACAGCAGAGCAGCAGAAAGAAGAGCCTCACCCTTTTTTTCTCCCTTCTCCTTAACAGCTTGCTGCCTCACAAAGCCCTTAGTCACACTTGATTTTTCCAGTTCCTTTTGCACAAAATACAGCATAATAACAAAATAAAACAGGGATCCGGAGAACAATGAGTTCAACAGATTAATGGACAGGCACAGCCATCTTCAGCTTTTATAGCCATCAGCCCTGAAGAGCACTCCCTTCCCTGCAGCCTTTGAAATGAGCCTCAGCAGTCCTTGGACCTTTCAGACAGCTGACAAACATGCACCTTCCTTTCTCAACTAAATCCCGAAGATTCATCTTCTGGACATGTGCACGTCAATCTTATCATTATTATTAAAGTTTTATTGGCACAACAATGCAAACTCTGAGCACAATGCATTAACCTTGTAAAAATAACAGAGAGGCCAGGTAATGGAAAGAGCAGGGGAAAGCTTTTTCATCTCTCTCCCTGAAGGCAGAGGGGGGGAGAATCACACAGCTCTCTGTGCTGAGTCATCACAAAAAGGATTTCCAATCTCTCCCCTCATCCCTCGAAAACCACCAACAACTTCATGAAGACACCTTGAAAAGTACTGTCCTCCAATCCAACTCATTGACTGAAATTCCTTCCCCCAAAAGATACCACAATTCTGTTCTACTATGGCAAATTCAAAAGAGGAAGGGAGGGGGGAAAATATGACAATGTCCAGGAAAGTAGGAAAGGTTACACTCCACAGACAAGGACTCCCATTTTCACCATAGCAACAAGCCTATTTAGAATATGGCCTACCTGCATCAAAGAGCAGCTACAAGAAGCTAAATGCAAGTCTAGTGGTACATTCAAGCACTAAGATGAAGAAGCAGCTCACATAAGCATGTCAATGAAACGCTTCCAATTACATTACATGTACAATTATTAGCGTTTACTCTGAACCTCCTTTCTTGATGTGTTTTTCTTTTTTTACCCAGGTAAGAGTAGCACGGATGGGGTGGCATTATGGAAGCTCCAGGTGCAGGGGAGGATCAAAAGGAGGCAATCCCAGTGACTTGGCTTTTAAAAGGGGAGACTTCACTGGGAAGGATTACAGGAGGAGGTTACTAACCAGGACAGAAATGGGAAGTTACTCACTGATGGTTAGTTTGCTTTTAAATAGAGTGAAAAATACACAATGATAACCACTGTTGTAGTCCTCAATTTGCCAACAGAGAGTAGATAGTCTTCACACCTCAAACACCTGATAAATCTCCCCATACTCGAGAGAGAAAACTAACCAGCCACTGGAAGTTATTATCAGACTGATAATCATATTCCCAAGAGTAATGCTTGGGTGGGAGAATATACCTGCATCAATCTCCAAAAGGAGTACAAAATACTCCAAGGACAGCCATAGCTCACACAGGACTCAGCCTGATCACTGTTCAAGTCTAACATCTAGTGATACAACAAGCAGTGTCCAGACTGATCTCTCTGGATGATTAATATCATTAAAAAAAAATTTACCCTAGGTCACTCTAAGAGTCCATATTCAGTCCCCAAGCACCTATCTGCTGCCACTTCTTTTTAAGTCCCTAAATAGAAGAGCAACTGCCTAAAGAACACCTGGTTTTTAAAAGAAGTGGAGGGAAGATCTTAAAACTCTTCCATCTGCAAGAGGAGTGGCAGTCATTTCACTCGTTCAGGTAGGAGACTGAGGAGAATTGCTTGATGACTGGGAAGTGGACTAGAACAAAAACACTCAGACAGCCAAACTGTATGTAAAAGGAACTTAAGTCATTTATTTCTGATACTTAAAACATATATGGAAGCTTTTCTTAAGCAAGAACACAAACAGATCGTACCAGAGATTTGTCACACAGACCAGAAACAGACAAGGTCATCTCAAACACTCCCATTGCAAAGTTGCCCACCAAAACTGCCACCACTTCAGGAAACTCAAAAGACCAACTTACATCAACTGAAAATACAGTCACGTATTTCTAACTCATAGTTACATGAAAAATAATGCAGCTAAAAACAATATGAGGGAGCTGAATTTGCGAGTGCGTTAAGGAACCTACCACCTTGAATTTGACCTCTTTTATCTATTTTTTTTAAACCTGAAGAAGGGAAGAAGTAGAAATGAACAAGAAATGGGCTACTCAATCACAAAAAAGTTCAAGATTATCCTTGCTTGAAAGCTAATGCACCAATTATAAAACAAACACTTTACTGTGCAAACTTCACTGCTGCTGAAAACATTTACAAGACAACCAGTCTTCCAAAGGGTTGTTTCATAATGCCTCACTTCCATCAGCTTTCTCATGGATGTCAGTGGAAGGTACTGGGGGACTGGTGGCAAGAGCGAGTTGATGTGCTGTAATGAGGCTTCTCCACTGGTGAAGCGCATCTGTTACCACTCAGTATCAGGCTGGCCAACAGAGCCCCTCCTCCTCCTCAAAGGTCCAGCAAAAACCTGAA